>NC_053027.1:477263716-477563716 GCF_003073215.2 Triticum urartu
GGATCCAGGGCGACTGGATCCCCTCGGCAATCCGCCAAGAAGACCTCAACGACCTAGGCGAAGGAGGGCTGATCCCCCATGGATCGGTGCGGCTTCCGGGGAAGGAATCCGAGTCGCAACCTCGGGAGGGTGAGCGCGTTCTCCTTGCCACCCACGTCGACCGTGGATTTTCCTTGCCTCCTCACCCTCTCTTTCGGGAATTTCTGAATTTCTTTGGGGCACAACTCCACAACTTCACTCCCAACACAATCGCGTATCTCGCTGCCTTCGTGTCTTTATGCGAGAATTTCTTGGGTTGTCGGCCTCACTGGGGTCTATTCAAGCACATTTTCACCTGTCATTCTCAGACGGTGAAAAAGGCTAATCCGAGTGACGAGAGAACACAAGTGATTCAGATGTGTGGGGGTCTTGGTGTTCAGATGAGAGGGAAAAGTTCCTTTCCAGCCATGATTCTTCCCAACTCGGTTCGCGGATGGCAGTCGACCTGGTTTTACTACAAAGACTAGCCGACGCCAGGGCAGTCGACTGGCCTCCCTCCTTTTACCATGGACCGAGTGAGGAAGCCCTCCTCTTTGAAGGTGCTCCCAGAGGAGAAGGCGCAGGTTAGGGTGCTGGACGAACGAGTGGTCTAGCTTATCCGTGACGGGGTCACCGGTATGGATCTCTTGGAGGTTTTCCTTCAGCGGCGCATCCAGCCTCTTCAAGCCCGAGACCATCCGATGTGGATGTATTCGGGTCTTGATGACTCCACTCGGATTCACCCGGAGGAGGTCGATGACGACACACTGGAGAAGTGGCTGTCGGGCATGACCGGAAACAAGGACAACTCAGGGAAGCCAGGAGAGTTCCTCCAGTCGACCAGTCCCATGTACCAGAGAAGGTCCGATTCTGAGCTTTTGATTGTAATCTGAATTCACTCGCGCAGCTGTCTATACTGCGTCGATTGACTTTATTCTTCCTGCTTTCTTTCAGGCCCTTATCGAAATGTATTCAATGCCCAACGGAGAGCAAGAGCAAGACCTGGAAGGAGAGGCGAGCGGCGGCGACAGTGGCGAATGGTGTTCTGACGGTGAAGGGGACGAAGAAAGCGATGACTCAAGTGACAAAGAAGAAGTCGAGTCGCCTCCTCATAGGGAGATGCGATCCAAGCTTGACCAAGAGCGACCGAGCGCCCGTCAAAAGGTGATTGCTCAGGCCGGTCAGTCTTCAAAGCATCCTCGGACCTCTTCACCAACCCCAACTTAAAAAGCGTCTAAGCATCCCAAAGTTGCAGAGCTGAAGCTTCGGAAGGCGTTGCCGAAGATTAAGATTGACATCCCCGTCGCTTCTGCATGAGTGTCTCCCTTTGTATTCACTTGACGCCCCGTGCTGTTTGTTTTTCTTGATTTAACCAGACGAACTTTGGAACTGGCCGCGCTGCTACTTCCGGGACCTCAGCTTACAGGGACGAGGATGAGGTAATGGAGGATGCGGTCACTTCCAATCTGGGTATGATTTCTGCCATTCTGTCTTTATTTGGTCGACTCAACTGCAATGTGTACCATTGGGTGATGTGATTTTGGCGATTGAACTTTGAACAGCTCCTAACATTATTGACCTCCCCGATGATGATGATGATGAAGAGCCCAAGAGGCCTTTGACGAGGAAAAATAGGCAAGCTCCTGCAAGCAAGGTGCCATAGTCGACGCCGAGGGCCGAACCAGTCGTTCAGGACGCTGGTGATGCCAATCAGGGTTCTGTCACTTTCGCCGTGCCATTGTCGAGTGCCTTGCCTTCTTCGTCGACTGCTCAGGCCCCTGTCGACCCACCTTCAGTTTTTGCGACCCATGATGTCCCAGAGGACGAAGTGAATGCCGCCAAGGAAGCCGTACGCCAGGCGGGCATTATGATGGAGAAGATGAAGACGGTGCGGGACGCCAGTCAGGCCGCCTACAACGCCAGCTCGGCTCTCCAAAGCAACGTTCAGGTTAGTTGGTCACCCCTTGTTCTAGTAGGATATGCTATCTGAAGACTCTCTTTCTGAAAATCTTTGCATCTGTACACCCACTGGGTGCGTCGATTGAATTTTTGATCTAGTGGGGGCATGCTGAGTGCACCCACTGGGTGTAGTCCCCGAGACTACGGTGGACTGCTGGCAGTCGACTGTAGTCTTTGTATTTTGATTCTCTCGCTTGATGTTGCCTGGCCGCGTCGAGTGTAAACCGAACTGGTAGTTTGTCTCTTTTACTTGGTCTGGGCAAGTGGAATCAGAACCGGTGGGGGCACGCCAAGTGCACCCACTGGGTGTAGTCCCCGAGACCGCGGTCGACTGCTAACAGTCGACTTGGGTCTGAGTTCTATGGTCTGAGTTCTTCTTTCTCTCCCTTTTTTTACTCCCTGCACTCGACTCCAGCGGGCCAGTCGAGTGGGATCATAACCGGTGGGGGCACGCATAGTGCACCCACTGGGTATAGTCCCCGAGACTATGGCGGACTGCGGGCAGTCGACCGTAGTCTTAGTATTTATTGTCTTTGTCGTTTTTCGTTGTAAAATAACTTCTCCTCCCTGATTGCAGAAATCTTGTGATCTTGGAGCTCGCTTTGCTGACTTGGAGAAACAGCAGATCCAACTGAACCTTGACTTGGAATTGGCCAAGACAGAGCTGCAAAAGGCCAAGGACGACGCCAATGGTAAGACGAGCTTGTCGACTGGTTTGTCTTAGGCTTGAGTACCCTTCTGCTCTTTATGAATCAAGCACCATTTCTTTGCGGAAAAACTGAGAGAAGCTCTAGCGAAGAAGGATCAGGATTTGGCTGCTGCTCAAAAGGAAGCTGACAATAGAACCGCTCTGGCTGAATAGAAACTGGCTTCGGTCGGCCAGTTGGAAGAAGAGAACACCAAGATGAAATCTGCTCTGAACGAAGCCAACAAGGAGTGCACGCGCTTGAAGAAGGACAATCTCAACCTGTACGAGAAGATGGAAGGCATCGCTCGCAGGAGGGACGATCTGGAGAGCTATCTGAGGAGCCTTGCCAAGAAGTTGTTCATCAAGCTTGAAGGTACACATTTTGTTCCGACTGATGTTTTTTGTCGACTCAGCGTACGAAAATTGACTACCTTGGATCGTGAATGCAGAGTTTTGCCAGAACTTTGAGGAGGAGACTGGGCGGATTGAGCCAGGTTTGGACCCAATCAATTCTCCTGTGAAAGATGAAACTGCCATGAATCTGCTCTGACTAGAATCCCGCATCGACGGTGTTGTGGACTACTTGGCTCGACTGAAGGTCGCCACGTCATGGGTCGACACGGCACTTAGGCCAGAGGCCATGCTCCAGAATGATCTTGAGTCCCTGATGACTCGACTTAACGAGATCCCTGATCGAGTGCAGGAGTGGAAGAAATCTTCTGCCCAGTGTGGTGCTGATGTCCCTCTGTCTTTGGTTCGTGTCCACTGCAAGGAGGTGCGACAAGATAAGATGGCATCAATCAAGGTCGCCAATGCCCAGAAGCATGACTTCCGATCTTTTATGGAGACTTTCATCGCTGCAGCCACTCGGATCGCCGACGGCGTCGACCTGGACGAGTTCGTCGAGCCTGCCAGTCCTCCTCCTGCGGAGTGAACAAACTTTTATGCCCCACCTTAAATTTTCCTCGGAATGCCGAGTGGTTTTTGTAACCGTTAAACTCTTTCGGGCTGAATGCCCGAGCACTTCGATCTGTGGTCCGGAACCTTTAGGATTTATCTAAACTTGGTTTATCGTTGAATATCTTCATGAATCCTCCGTCGAGTGAAACTCGTTCTTCACTCGAGACAACTTTTGTATTTGTGGCGCAGCTCCGAAGGAGAAGGTAGCAGTCGACCTGCACCTCGTCGTCCTTGCAGGTCGGCGATGGAGCGCACATTGTATTTGTGGCGAAGCTCCCAAGGAGAAGGTGGCAGTCGACCTACACCTTGTCGTCCTTGCGGAGTGGGATGGAGCGCATGTTGTATTTGTGGCGAAGCTCCCAAGGAGAAGGTGGCAGTTGACCTGCACCTCGTCGTCCTTGTGGATTGAGATGGAGCACACGTTGTATTTGTGGCGAAGCTCCCAAGGAGAAGGTGGCAGTCGACCTGCACATCGTCGTCCTTGTGGATTGAGATGGAGCGCACGTTGTATTTGTGGCGAAGCTCCCAAGGAGAAGGTGGTAGTCGCCCTGCACCTTGTCGTCCTTGTGGATTGAGATGGAGCGCACGTTGTATTTGTGGCGAAGCTCCCAAGGAGAAGGTGGTAGTTGATCTGCACCTCGTCGTCCTTGTGGAGAGATGTGTTTCGTACTAAGGCGAGTACTGGACTGCAGCTAAGCCCCCGAGTGGGAGGCTGGCTCCCCACTCAGTAGGATTTTCAAATACTTAGGCGAGTACTGGACTGCAGCTAAGCCCCCGAGTGGGAGGGTCGCTCACCACTCGGTAGGATTTTCAAATACTTAGGCGAGTACGGGACTGCAGCTAAGCCCTCGAGTGGGAGGGTCGCTCTCCACTCGGTAGGATTTTTCAAACTTAGGCGGGTACCGGACTGCAGCTAAGCCTCCGAGTGGGAGGGTCGCTCACCACTCGGTAGAATTTTTCAAACTTAGGCGAGTACCGGACTGCAGCTAAGCCCCCGAGTGGGAGGGTTGCTCACCACTCGGTAGGATTTTCAAATACTTAGGCGAGTACTGGACTGCAGCTAAGCCCCCGAGTGGGAGGGTCGCTCACCACTCGGTAGGATTTTCAAATACTTAGGCGAGTACTGGACTGCAGCTAAGCCCCCGAGTGGGAGGTTGGCTCACCACTCGGTAGGATTTTCAAATACTTAGGCGAGTACTGGACTGCAGCTAAGCCCCTGAGTGGGAGGGTCGCTCACCACTCGGTTGGATTTTCAAATACTTAGGCGAGTACTGGACTGCAGCTAAGCCCCCGAGTGGGAGGGTCGCTCACCACTTGGTAGGAAATTATTTTTACAAACTTAGGCGAAACGGATTCGCAGCTAAGCCACCCGCTGGGTGATTTCTCCCGCAAACAGAAACAATAACAATCACTGGGAAAATTATAATGCTCTTGTTTTTGATAAATAAACTACAGGAGTTTTTCTTATTACTCCCATCCGAGTGAGAATTCAAGTATAAAAGGGGCGGAGCAGCTCCGCATTCTAGGCTCGTGGCTCATCAATCTGGCGATCGACATTATAAAGGTGGTACGCTCCATTGTGGAGGACTCTGGTGACTATGAAGGGGCCTTCCCAAGTAGGAGCGAGTTTGTGTGGTTTCTGTTGATCCACTCGGAGGACCAAGTCTCCTTCTTGGAAGGCTCGACGCTTCACATTTCTGGCATGGAATCGACGCAAGTCTTGCTGATAGATGGTCGATCGGATCATGGCCATTTCTCTTTCTTCTTCCAGGAGGTCGACTGCGTCCCGCCGGGCTTGTTCCGCTTCATCTTCAGAGTAGAGCTCGACTCGGGGTGCGTTGTGAAGCAAGTCACTCGGCAAAACTGCTTCGGCTCCGTAGACCAGAAAGAATGGGGTTCTCCCGGTCGATCGGTTCGGGGTTGTCCTCAATCCCCAAAGAACTGATGGAAGCTCGTCGACCCATGCGCCTGCTGCGTGCTTGAGATCGCGCATCAACTGAGGTTTCAGTCCTTTGACAATTAAGCCGTTTGCTCTGTCCGCATGTCCATTCGACTTGGGGTGAGCGACCGAAGCGTAGTCGACTTGTGTGCCCTGAGAGGCGCAAAAGGCTCTGAATTTGTCGGAATCGAAGTTTGACCCATTGTCAGTGATGATGCTGTGCGGAACTCCATATCTAAATATCAACTCTCTAATGAAACTGATAGCAGTGCAAGCATCAAGATTCTTGATAGGCTTAGCTTCAATCCATTTGGTGAACTTGTCGACTTCTACTAGCACATGAGTGAAGCCGCTCCTTCCCGTTCTCAGTGGTCCAAGCATGTCCAGTCCCCAAGCGGCGAAGGGCCAGATGAGTGGAATGGTTTTCATGGCTGACGCGGGCTTGTGCGACATATTGGAGTAAAACTGGCATCCTTCACACTTGTCGACTATCTCTTTCGCCATTTCATTCGCTCTTGGCCAGTAGAATCCCGCTCAGTATGCTTTAGCCACAATGGTCCGAGAGGACGCATGATGACCACAGGTCCCCGAGTGGATATCATCAAGGATCATCTGACCTTCTTCTGGTGTTATACACTTCTGACTAACTCCAGTCGCGCTTTCTCTATACAACTGTCCCTTTATGACTGTAAAGGCCTTGGATCGACGGACGATCTGTCAAGCCTCTTCTTCGTCCTCTGGGAGTTCTTTCCTTAGGTGTACGCGATGTACGGTATTGTCCAGTCGGGAGTGATGACCAAGACTTCCATGATCAAGTCGACCACAGCTGAACTTCAACTTCAGTCGAATCCGTGGCACTTTTTGGCTGCGGGGCTTCTTTAGTGAAGGGATCGTCCTGAACTGATGGTGTGTGGATGTGTTCCAAAAACACATTGCTGGGAATGGCTTCTCTTTTGGAACCTATTTTTGCCAAATCATTAGCTACTTGATTTTTCAGTCAGGGTATGTGATGACGTTCTAACCCCTCGAATTTCTTCTCTAACTTTCTCACTGCATTGCAATAACCAGTCATGGCTGGACTTCTGACGTCCCACTCCTTCATCACCTGATTAACCACCAAATCTGAGTCACCATAGACCATGAGGTGACGGACGCCGAGTGAAATGGCCATGCGCAGCCCATATAAAAGTGCTTCATATTCTGCCTCGTTATTGGAGGAATCAAAGTGGATTTGAAGAACATATCTGAGCTTATCTCCTCGGGGGGAGACCAATACCTCCCCGGCACCGGAACCATTCAGCATTTTGGAACCGTCGAAGAACATAGTCCAATGCTCTGAGTGAACCTGAGTCGGCAGTTGCTGTTCAATCCACTCGGCGACGAAATCTGCTATTGCCTGGGACTTGATAGCTTTCTTTGCCTCAAACTTGATATCTAGCGGAAGGAGTTCAATCGCCCATTTTGCCACTCGACCAGTTGCATCTCTGTTATGCAGGATCTCTGACAATGGAGCGTCGCTGACGACATTAATGGTCACAGAAGTAGTGAGCAACCTTCTTTGTGGTCATATAAATCCCATATACAAGCTTCTGATAATGAGGATATCTTTGCTTCGACGGGGTCAAAACTTCACAAATATAACACACTGGGCGCTGAACTTTGAAGGCTTTTTCTTCTTCTTCCCGCTTGACCGTAAGTACCGTACTGACGACTTGTCCCGTGGCTGCGATGTAAAGCAGCAAAGGCTCTTTGCTGATTGGGGCAGCAAGCACCGGTTGGGTGGAGAGCAGAGCTTTGAGCTCTGCAAACGCTGCATCAGCTTCAGGAGTCCACTCAAACTTGTCGGACTTCTTCATCAATCGGTAAAGAGGCAATGCCTTTTCACCGAGACGGGAGATGAATCGACTTAAAGCGGCCAAGCAACCAGTAAGCTTCTGGACGTCGTGTACTCGCACAGGACTTTTCATTCGGAGTATAGTACCGACTTTTTCTGGATTGGCGTCGATTCCCCGTTCGGAAACGAGAAAACCGAGTAGCTTTCCGCCAGGAACTCCGAATGTGCACTTTGATGGATTAAGCTAGATATCATACCTCCTAAGGTTGGCAAAGGTTTCAACAAGGTCAGTCAGCAGGTCGGAACCCTTCCGTGACTTGACCACAATATCATCCATGTATGCTTCCACATTCCGACTGATTTGAGTGAGCAAACACTTCTTAATCATCCTCATGAATGTGGCTCCGACATTCTTGAGGCCGAACGGCATGGTAACATAACAAAAGCACCCAAATGGAGTGATGAAAGTTGTTTTGATCTCGTCAGGTCCATACAGACGGATCTGATGGTACCCGGAATAGGCGTCTAAAAAAGACAGTCGCTCACATCCCGTAGTCGAGTCGACTATCTGGTCGATGCGGGGGAGAGGAAAATGATCTTTCGGGCAGGCCCAATTGATATGTTTAAAGTCAATGCACATGCGAAGTGACTTGTCCTTCTTTGGGACCATGACAACGTTGGCGAGCCACTCAGAGTGGTAGATCTCTCGGATGAACTCTGCTGCTAAGAGCCGAGCCACCTCCTCACCAATAGCCTTTCTCTTCTGGACGGCGGACTGTCGGAGAAGTTCTTTGACAGGTTTTACTTTTGAGTCGACTCATAGGCGGTGCTCAGCTAGCCCACTGGGAACACCCGGTATGTCAGAAGGATTCCACGCGAAAATGTCCCAGTTCTCACGGAGGAACTGGATGAGCGCTTCTTCCTATTTGGAGTCGAGTGTTGTTGAGATATGAGTCGGAGCAGCACTGGGATCGGTCGGGTGAATGTGAGCCGGCTTCGTTTCGCCAGATGACTGAAAAGCTGATTCTGTAGTGGGCTTCTTGGCTCGCAACAAATCACTTAGGTCTGCGCTCTTCTGGTATTCCTGCAGCTCCACCACTGCCATCTGAGCATCAGCGATCTTTGAGCCTTTCTGAAAACACTCTTCTGCTTTCTTCCGATTGCCCGTAACAGTGATCACACCTTTGGGACTAGGCATCTTCAATTTGAGATACACATAACATGGTCGAGCCATGAAGCGTGCATAAGCCGGCCTGCCCAAAATAGCGTGATAAGCACTCTGGAAATCTACAACTTCGAACGTCAACTTTTCTTTGCGGTAATTCTTGGAATCACCGAAAACCACATCAAGAGCAATCTGGCCGAGTGTCTCAGCCTTCTTTCCAGGATTGACTCCATGGAAACTCATGTTGCTGGTACTGAGTCTGGACATCGGAATGCCCATCCCTTTCAACGTCTCAGCATACAGTATGTTCAAACCACTGCCACCATCCATCAAGACTTTGGTCAGTCGAGTGCCTTCAACAACTGGGTCGACCACCCAAGCTTGCCTCCCAGGGGTGGCAATGTGCGTTGGATGATCGGACTGGTCGAATGTGATGGCAGTCTGAGACCACTTCAGATAACTGGGTGTTGCCGGAGCAACCATATTCACCTCACGGTTGATAACTTTCAGTCGAATTTTGCTTTCAACATCAGCAAAAATCATCAGGGTGGAATTGACCTGGGGGTATCCATCATCACTGTCTTCCTTGTCCTCAACTTTGTCCGACTCCTTTTCCTTATCTTTGGGCTGCTTGCCCTGGAACTGCTGGATCAAGAGCCAACACTGTAGAGTGGTATGTTTCGGGTAAATGAACTTACCCTCTTCATCTTTCTTGGTGTGGATGTGACATGGCAAATCCAACACATCATTTCCGTCTTGGTCTTTAACTTTCTTGGGTTTCCAAGGTCCCTTGGGTTTCCCCTTAAACTTTCCTTGAGTTACAGCCAGGGCTTCCCCGGGAGCAGCTGGCTCGGCTTTCCGCTTCTGTTTCTGATTGGAATTCCCTCCTCTGGTTTCTTGAGTGACTGACTTGAGCTTGCCACTCCTGAGTCGATCCTCATCTTCACCATTAGCATACTTGGTGGCAATCTCCATCATCCGATTCAGAGACATATCTCCGGTTTGGCCGAATTTCAGATTCAGTTCTCTGTACATGACGCCTTCTTTGAAGGCACAGACTGCTTGGTGGTCAGGCACATTCTCTACCGTGTGATGTAACGTGATCCATCTCTAGATGTAATCCCTCAAGGTTTCATTCGGCTTTTGCATGCAAGACCGCAGTTCCGTCAGCCCTACAGGTCGCTTGCATGTTCCTTCAAATGTGGTGACAAACACTCGGGCGAGATCTTCCCAAGTGTAAATGCTGCTGGGTGCTAACTGATTCAGCCACGCTCTGGCCAAGCCCTCCAACATGAGAGGCAGGTGCTTCATGGCCACTTCATCATTGCCACCGCCAATCTAGACGGCCACTTGGTAGTCTTCAAGCCATGTATCGGGCATGGACTCACTAGTGAACTTACTGACTCCAGTCGCCAACCTGAAGTTGGGAGGAATCACAGCGGCCCTGATGGCTCTACTAAAGCACTCTGGCCCCAAAACATGTACTCTGCTGCTGGTAGGTGCATCTCTGTCGTGACCTTCTCAGTGAGCTCTGTTCCTCTCGACCAAACCTCGAACGAGAATGGATCTCGCATCAAAGCCTGGTTCCCTGGGGTCGACTGGAATCCTTCGCCCAACACTATGAGGGCGCCTGTCATCCTGCTGTCGAGGCACATACGACCCGCTCCTCGGGGGAGGGGTGGGCACTCGACGTCGATCGTCACGATCGAATCGGTGATCGTAATGCTCACGGTTCCCGTACTGATTACGCCGGTCCCCTCGTCCCTCACGCCTCGGGGGCGGTCTTGGGCTATGAGCCAACTGGACTGTGGCTGCAACAATAGATCTGCTATGAATCCTGTTCCGCGACTAAGAAACAGTGGAGTTCTGGTCTCCTGCTGCCCGGAGTAACGCTCTGATCTGCAACAAGCCTCTGCCGGCCTCCGACTGGGAAGGCTGAATCAACTCTGCTATATGGGCTGCAGCTGCTAAATTCTCAATCGGAGTTCGATATACCTGTGGGGGCGGAAAGAGCTGACGTCCACTGGATTCTGGAACCCGTTGTCGCGCACGCTCGTCGAGTGCTCGCTGGAGGTTCTCCAGTCGAGTGCGCTCGGCCAAGTTTGCCAGGCGCGCGTCCTCCAAGGCATGAGCCTCGGGGGTTTCTCCAACGATAGGAGTGTGCAGCGCAACCATGTTCCGGCGACGAAGTTCTTCTCTCTGCAACGACGTGAGAGGCTCGGGGAGATATTCCTCATGGGGACGCGACGGGTCGCCTCCACCCGCGCCTCTGTCGGTGCGGGGAAAACCGGGAGGACTGGGCGGTCCATCGACCATCAGAACCTCCGCCGCCTGATCACTGCTGTCGCACTCGGATGCGGTCTCTGCGGAGCCAGTCGACAGGTCGAACATGCCATAGAGGGATTCGTCGGGCTCGATCGCCGCGACTTGAGGGATGGCCGACTGGCGTGCCACCGCGTGTCTCACCCACCGCTGAAGTCTCGGCCGACCGGAGCGCTTGCGCCGGCGGGAAACAGGGAGGGAGGACAACACAGGAACCGACCGATAATGGGTCGACGGTTGCCGCAAGAGGACTCCGCGGACGCACGCGTGAAAGTGTGTTGCCCCGCGGACAGGGAGTGCGTCCACGTCGAGCGGAGCCTCCTGAAGCCAAGCGGAGTCGTCGGCGATGAACGTGAGCGCGCCGAGACGGATCTCGCGGCCCTCCACCAAAACTCTGCCAGAAACCATGGTGATTTGGATCGGAAAAGATCGCAACTCCTCCAACAAATCGCTAAAACACCGGCCGCACGGTGGGCGCCAACTGTCGTGGTTCTAAGTCTGACAGTAATGTAGGGGGGTAGGTATGGAGAGGCAAGATCTTAGCTATGGAGTAGTTGTAAGCACACGAGGTTTACGAGTTCAGGCCCTTCTCGGAGGAAGTAATAGCCCTACGTCTCGGAGCCCGGAGGCGGTCGACTGCATTATGTGTGTATGAATTACAGGGGTGTGAACCCTTTACACTAAGGAGGGGGGTGGCTTATATAGAGTTCGCCGGACCCCTCCAGCCCTCAGTTGTGCAGGGTTTTAAATACATTAAGGTTGGGCATTACTGGTAACGCCCCTAATAAAGTGCTATGATGATCATAAAAGCTACTTAATAACCGACCGTTAGCGTGCGGAGTGCCTTTAGGTCTCCTGGCCATCGAGTGGTTGGATCTTGGTCGAGTGATTTCTTCTAGGTCGAGTGTCTTCGAATCTGTTGAGTGGAACACCTCCAAGTCAATTGAAAGGTAATTTCTTCTAGAGATGTCCTTGGGTAGGGCAGTTGGGACAGGTCCATGACCCTACCCTAGGTACATAGCTTCATCAGCTATCTCTCATCACAAGACCACATCCACATCCTTACTACATCCAATGGTTCAACAACAGCGGCAAGGTTAAGGTAACACGTACTGTTCGTGTGCATTTTAGTATCTCTACATATGCTGATTATGTTGATTGTGATGTGGTACCCATGCAAGCATGTTCCTTATTACTTGGTAGAACATGGCAATTTGATAAAAATTATGTACACCATGGTAGAAACAATCAGTATACTCTTGTTCATAAGGATAAAAATATTACTTTGCTTCCTATGACTCCTGAATCCATTTTGAAAGATGATATTAATAGAGCTAATAAAGCAAAACAGGAGAACAATAAGAGTGAAAATCAGATTGTGGCAAAAGAATTTGAGCAACAAATGAAACCTAATAATAAACCATCTAGTGTTGCTTCTGAAATTAAATTGAAAAGTGCATGTTTACTTGCCACAAAATCTGATATTGATGAGCTAGATTTCAGCAAATCTGTTTGCTATGCTTTTTTGTGCAAAGAGGCATTATTTTCATTCGAGGACGTACCTTCCTCTTTGCCTCCTGCTGTCACTAACATTTTGCAGGAGTTCGCAGACGTCTTTCCACAAGACGTGCCACCGGGATTACCACCTGTTCGAGGGATTGAGCATCAAATTGACTTAATTCCCGGTGCATCTTTACCCAACCGTGCACTATACCGTACCAATCCACAGGAGACGAAGGAGATTATGCGTCAAGTACAACAACTGCTCGACAAAGGTTATATACGTGAATCCCTTAGTCCTTGTGTTGTTCCTATCATTTTAGTGCCGAAAAAGGAAGGTACGTCGCGTATGTGCGTTGATTGTAGAGGCATTAATAATATTACTATTCGTTATCGTCATCCTATTCCTAGGCTAGATGATATGCTTGATGAATTGAGTGGCTCTACAATATTCTCCAAAGTTGATTTGCGTAGTGGATACCATCAAATTCATATGAAATTGGGAGATGAATGGATAACATCATTTAAAACTAAGTTTGGATTATATGAGTGGTTAGTCATGCCTTTTGGGTTAACTAATGCAACTAGTACTTTCATGAGATTATTGAACAAACTTTTACGTGCTTTCATTGGATGATTTGTGGTATTTTACTTTGATGACATATTAATTTATAGCAAATCTTTGGAGGAACATTTGGAACATTTACGTGTTGTCTTTATTGCTGTACGTGATGCATGTTTGTTTGGTAACCTTGGAAAGTGCACCTTTTGCACCGACCGAGTATCTTTTCTTGGCTATGTTGTTACTCCGCAGGGAATTGAAGTTGATAAAGCCAAGATTGAAGCTATTGAGAGTTGGCCGCAGCCGAAAACGGTCACACAAGTGAGGAGTTTCCTTGGCCTCGCTGGATTCTATTGGCGTTTTGTGAGAGATTTCAGCACCATTGCTGCACCTCTCAACGAGCTTACAAAGAAGGATGTTCCTTTTGTTTGGGGTACCGCACAGGAAGAAGCCTTCATGGTATTGAAAGATAAGTTGACACATGCTCCTTTACTCCAACTTCCTGATTTTAATAAGACGTTTGAGCATGAATGTGATGCTAGTGGAATTGGATTAGGAGGTGTGTTATTACAAGATGGCAAACCTGTTGCATACTTTTCTAAAAAATTGAGTGGGCCTAGTCTAAACTATTCTACTTATGATAAAGAATTATATGCTCTTGTTCGGACCTTAGAAACATGGCAACATTATTTATGGCCCAAGGAATTTGTTATACATTCTGATCATGAATCTTTGAAACACATTAAAAGTCAAGCAAAATTGAACCGTGGACATGCTAAATAGGTTGAATTCATTGAGACTTTCCCTTATGTCATTAAACACAAGAAGGGTAAAGAGAATGTTATTGCTGATGCATTGTCTCGTCGTTATACTATGCTTTCACAACTTGACTTTAAAAAAATTGGTTTGGAGATCATCAAAGATAAATATGTGCATGATGCTGAATTTAAAGATGTATTGCAGAATTGTAACGAAGGGAGAACTTGGAACAAGTTCGTTCTTAATGATGGATTTGTGTTTCGTGCTAACAAGCTATACATTCCAGCTAGCTCTGTTTGTCTTTTGTTGTTGAAGGAGGCGCATGCAGGAGGATTAATGGGACACTTTGGCGTCAAGAAGACGGATGATATACTTGCTACACATTTCTTCTGGCCAAAGATGAGACGGGATGTTGAGCGTTTTGTTGCTCGCTGCACTACGTGTCAAAAAGCTAAGTCACGACTCAATCCTAATGGTTTATATATGCCTTTGCCTGTACCTACTGTTCCTTGGGAGGATATATATATATGGACATTGTTTTAGGTTTACCTCGAACAAAGAAGGGGAGGGATAACATATTTGTTGTCGTGGATAGGTTCTCGAAAATGGCACACTTTATACCATGTCATAAAAGCGATGATGCTGAGATCTAGCTTCGACTTGTCATTTTCACCATTCCATGCATCACGATATATAAGCCTTGTGTGTTGCATCCAATTCTTGGATTACTTGCTCCTATCACATGTTTGGATGCAACAATGTCGTTTCTTCACATATGTCATGTCCCAATGATTGCTACATGCTTGCCTTGATTACCTCACACATGATGAATACTCGCTCTTTCTATTGTTTTGAGTGCCATACTATCTTCACTACACCCTATGCACATTATGCTTGGATTGTCTTGCACTTGTCCCATATGTTTCGACACTTTATTTTACTCGGTGTTGTGAATGATTCATGTGCCTACCATAGACCTTTCATTGAGAAATTTGTGAATGCTTGCTATGAACTTGAGGTAGATGTTTCTTCTCTTGTTACATATTTGCATCACTACCTCACATTTACATTCTTGTTTCCTTGATGTCCTTCTTTGTGCTCAATTTATGTGCTTACATGCCATGCCACAATCCTTTGTCACACCATATACTATGCTTGATGACAACACTTGTTGGGTGAATCACCTCTTGAATGCTTGGTTTTGCACTAACGCTAACCGCATTTGTTTTTCCAAGTGTTTGTTCTCCTTGCTCCTTTTGAAGCAATCATGAGATGGTGCGACATTGGAGAGTGCCCATTTCAAGCTTCAAGATGACGAGAACTTGTGGTGTAGGGTGGAACCCTAAGTGGAGATCTTTCACGAATTGGAGGGGGAATCCCCAAGAACAAGAATAACACAAGAGGGGAAACACTCAATTGACTAGATCCAATCACACGCATGCTAGATCCAATGACACAAAGAGAGATACAATGATTCAAAGACAACAAAGGAAAGATACAAGGTACTAGTTCATCCTAATCCTATGAGGAATGAGGTCTTGGTGATCCTATGATGGGGATCTATCCACTAGGGATCTTCTCCATAGGAGGTCTTGATCTATCCACTAGGGATCTTCTCCATAGGAGGTCTTGATCTCCAATGGAGAGGTCTCTCTCTCTCAAGAGAAGGAGTGGTACAAGGAGCAAAGCTCACATAGATCATGTCATATCCGTTGCTAACCCTAACGAATGACCTAGGGACAAAATATATAGGTGGATGGAGGTGAGGGACGAGTGGAGGGGCAAAAGGGGCATCTCCCGGCCAACTCGCAGGTAGGCCCGTGCGCACGGGCTAAGTCAGCCCCGTGGGCACGGGGGTCCCGTGTGCATGGGGTCTTTTTGGGCCTGTGCGCACGGGGTATCCAGAAACTCTCTTGATAGGCCGTGCGCACGGGGTCCAAAAGGGCCGTGCGCATGGGGTCCTCTGAACCGTGCTTCTTCTTCCATCTTCTTGCCTCCGTCTTCCTTGCGGTCTTCCCATCCTTCTCCTTGGACTCGGCGAGCTTCCTTCTTTCATGCGTTCTCCTCGTGGATGGTGTAGTTGTACTCTTCCGATTGGGTTCCTCCTCGAAGAACATGTAGCTCCGCTCACACCTATGCATGCACACGAGAGAGGGGTCGAGTAGTATACCATCCTCGAAGGGTACAAGTGGACACGTGTAAAGGAGACGATTCAACTTTGTAAGCATGAAGTAGATGTCACACGTGTCACTTGACGAAGTGGCTCTTGACATGGTGATGTCCATAGGATGCTCCGCATCATCTCCCCCCCCCTCGGGAAAGATCTAACCTCAGACCGTGATCATCATCACCATGGAAACAGTTGTCGTGGATGGACTTGTAGTTGGACGGAATTGAAGACAATGCGCAATCCAAGTACTCCAAGGTGTCTCCGGAGTGGTATACATGCAAAAAGAGCAAACACAAGCGACACTCAGAAATACCATGGTTAGCGCACACAAAGTGTCCATCAAATAGGCATAAGTCATGGATGACATGGAAATAGGTGCAACAAGGCAATCATAATACGAGTCAATCCATGCATAAGATGCAAATTTGTCATGTGTATGATATGTCCATCGAGCATGACATGGGTGAGCACAATCAACAAGTATGGAGGTGTTGGTGTACCAATGCTCGATGTCATTGCATGAGTGGAGGTTCGAAGGTGCCTCCAATAAGTCCGAGCGCTCCTCAATGTGAAGGTCCATAGAGTCAATCTTTAGGAGATTCTCGCAAATGTTGGTGTTGCACATCATGTATGCCTTCACATGACCAAATTGTCTCATGACGGTATCGCCTTGTGAATCCTTCAACATGAAAGAACATGACAAACACTCGGAAAAACAAATGAGGTTATCGGAGATGCAAAACCTATCATTCGTGTGGTAAAATACCCAACAAGTGGATGCATCATTCTCATTATAAGAAAGTACAAGGGACCATTTCATAGTATGGAGGCATATGATGATGCGAGGACAACCAAATACAATAGGCTCAATCAAGCAAGCATGCATCACAAGTAAAGTGTCCAGGTCTCCACGATCAATAAGCATAGATGCAAAAATTGGAGGCAAGCGACAATGAACAAAATATATCATGTGAGAGGCATGAACATATACATCATCTACCCAAGAAAGTAATGAAGAATGGAACATGGGTGATGCGACAAAGCAATCAATCATGGGAATCAAGGTAAGCAAGCTAGTATTGCAAAGATGCAACATACTAGAAAGAATCATGTCAAGTATGTCATGTGTGCAAATGGTGGGCATAGATAATGCACAAGACATATCACAAGCATGAAAGGATGATATGAGCAAAATAACATCAATAGCATGAGCCACATGATAAACATGGCAATAGCAAGAAGGATCTCCACCAAGCATGCAAATACACATAGGAGTAACATAATTGAGAATCATGGGTAGATGCAAGCAAGGGTCACAATTGCATGGCAAAGGCATAGAAGCAAGCATAACATGCAAAGTGAACACGGTAAAACGAGCAAGAGAGCAGTATATAGCCCATAGCCGTGCGAGAGCCAAGTGAGGGAGATGCGCATAGTCGTTGCGTGAAGAGAATGGTGGAAAGGATAGTTCACGGGATCCCAAGTCATCTTTGCTCTCAAGAGCTCGTTTCGTCAACTCTTGGGATTGAGAGGTTGACGAGTATACGTGAGTACCTAGACAAAACAAAGACAATGGGAAAATTGTGTGTGCGTGGTAGATGTACACATCATCCATCATGATGCGCACGTGCTTGTGTTGGTTAGCACAAAATAGCCAATGCTCAAATAAATGAGATATATAGAAACATGTCATCCATCATGATAGGTTTGTTGTTATGTATAGCATAATGGAGACTCAAATTGTGTAATGCATCACAAGAAATATGTAGAGCATTATTATTCATGGAATGCATACGGTGCAAGCAATTATGAGAATCATGCAATGTATGGAATGCATCAAAATCTCCTAATATGTATGAGGAAACTATGGGGGTCTCCTCATGAGCATTAATGGAAACATCACATGGAGAATATTGACAACATTCAAAACAATGCATATTTGGAGCAATGTGATCATGGCATGGAATAGTAGATAAATTGCGCAAATCATGTAAAGGAAGCATGGCAATATCATCACATGAAAAACAAAAGCCAATGACCGTCATCTCGTCATCTATGCCATAAGTGCAAATGGGATTTATTTTAACGGGGCATGAATAGTTACTATGTTGAGATTGAAATGAACTAATATTCATAGCATATGACAAGGTTAATGGATTGTCAAACATGATGTGACCAAAAGAATTTTCACATGATATCCTATGGAGCATAGCATCACAACTAGGAAACTCAACATGCTCATCATCATATTTATCATAAATAGGTAAGTCATGACATGAAGAAGTCACACTAGCATGAAGCATGGGAATAGGTGTGTCAACATCATGCAAACAATCATTCATGAAATAGTTGACTAGTGGGACTAGGGAAGCACCATCACCTAGGTTATCTTTGGAGCATCGCTCATGTGTTGTAGGTGAGGTGTCGAAGACCAAGTCGTGGTCAACTTCATCTTGATGGAATGATGTGGGGGGTGCATCTTCTTCCACCATAGCCATCGTCATCTCCATTAGAGGTATGGACTCGTCGAGGATGGGCGTGTCATCATGTAGGAGACCTAGCACCAAAGAAAACACACTCGGAGTAGAGGTTAAGTTATTAGAAATCATAGTGGCCTCACGTGCCGTGTCAACTACCTCACTCACTAAGTGTGGTGGCTCACTCACTCCCTCTTGGATGCTCTCAAGTGTGGGGCTAGTGGTGGTCACACTCATCCTCTCATAGGAAATGCACTCAATGTTAAAAATGGTGGAGTCACTCATATCACTCATCGTGGGGTGGCTCTCCTCCCATGGGAATTGGGGCATCTCTTTATATGTGGGTGTCAGAGAGATGTAGGTGCAAATGTCTCCATGCTCAATCATGTCGTGGTCGTAGCCGTGGATGAAGGCCGAAGATGGCACATCATCACTCTCCTCCAAGACCCAAGATAAGGTCTCATGTGCGGTCTCGTAGCTTGACTCGGAGTATGAGTCGAATATGGGCGTCGTCTTCATGTTGTTGAAGAGGTTCATGCTTGTCGCCATGGTCAAAGGGGATGACCCTAGCTCGACCTTCTTGTCGTCGTCTTGTTGTAGGAGGTCCATATGATGTGGCACCTCATAGCTCGTCTCCATGACCGAAGGGAAATTCCCATGCTCGGCCATCTTCCTTGAGGGGCTTCCGAAGCTGGAAGTGTCGCCCTCGCTCGTAGGTGGTCTCCTTGGACTTGATGAAGTCAATGTAGGCGTACTCGTGGGAAGTAGGCGAAGATGCCGTACGTCCAAAGGCGAAGATGCCTTGATAGCACTTGGCAAAGATGCCGAAGTAGTTGTTGTAGCCGTAGCTCCGTCTTGGTGGTGCTCGTCTCATGGTCTTCTTTTATGCTCATGAAGCTTGGACTTGGCATGAAGTAGGGCTTGTTCGGACTTGTACGTTTGCGCATGTTGAGCATCTTCATGTTGATGATGTCGTTGTTGTGCTTGAGCTCGTAGTAGATGTCGTTCATATTTGTTGTGCACATGATGCTTGGAGGTGTCTTGTCCTTCATGACGATGTTGGTGATGGTCGCCATGGAGATGTGGACGTGGACGACTTGCGCTTGTATCTAGTTTGCGCTCCGAAGATGATCGACTTGCTCGCCGCCGCCTTGAGGATGATGAAGGTGAAGAAGACTTGTAGTCGGCCACCAAGTCTCGTAGTTGATCCTTTATCTCGCCCAACTTGGTGTCAGTGTAGTCCCTTTTCCTTGCTTCGGAGTGGTGTATGTCGATGGCGAGGTTGTCGAGGCGCTCTCGCAAGGTAGATTGTGTGCCTTGCATTTGTCGTTGTAGATCGAAGATGGACGCTTTGGTGATGTAGTTGTTCACGCCGTCGTTGTTGTCGAAGACCGGAGATGAAATGCCTTGCCTATCCATCACAAGACTCGCGCAAATATGAGTGGAAGAAAGGAAAGAACTAAACCAATGTACCTTATCCAATGTTGAGGATGGATCAATGATCACTCAATAATGTATCAAGGAAATAGCACAATTGGTGCCGGATCTTGTCAATTCTCACACCTACACAAATAAGGCTTATGGTGGAGCTCGGTGAGGATAGTGGCACAAAAATTTGATGCAAAATGTTAGCAAGAGTCAATAATGTTGGAAAAGATTCACAAATTCGCAAGTGAAACAAGTAGACCAATAGCAATATGTTGCACACGGAAACACACACACGGGTAGATAAATGGGGTCATGCAACCAAGGAATGAGCACAAAATGTGGAATCCACGGAAAACGCTTGTGTTGCACAACTCAAGAGAGACGCTATCACGATTTCTCAATAGGCGGATACGACACTTGTGCACAACCTATAAGATGCAAAATGTATGAGCTTTCTATCCCAAGTATGCTATATGTATGATGTTCCCGTTGTTCTTCTCAAGATGATCCAAGATGATCGGATATGACAATCTTATGTCCAATGTGGTATGATGCTATGGCACTTGCTTACAAGCTCTTTGCTCTCTTTTCTTTTGCTTAAAAGCTTATTCTCTTCTTTTGGATATGGCCACTATGCGAATTGCACAAACCAAGATAGCAATTGTGTATATGCGGGAACAATCTTGTGACACAAGAGATGATATGATACCAATATGATATGGTATGTATACAATGGGAGGTGTAGATCACTAATGTGCACAAGTAACGTTGCCGGCAATACTCAAATGGCTAGTCTCGATAGGAAAGTGACACAAAAGGGGCTAGGGGTTATCAATGCAATTGCAAGGGGAAAGTACAATGGTGTTGTCGAGGTTACCGTCCTTGAAGATGGTAAGTGGCGGTGTTCTTGATG
The DNA here is from genome assembly GCF_003073215.2 of Triticum urartu. NCBI lineage: Eukaryota > Viridiplantae > Streptophyta > Magnoliopsida > Poales > Poaceae > Triticum > Triticum urartu. The sequence continues at coordinate 477,284,411 of NC_053027.1, forward strand.
TAGATACCAAGATGATGGAGACTCGTACCTAAGTAGCCGAAACACCTTAGGAAATGAGAAAACCGCGAACTCAAAATCTCAAGGACAAAAGTCAAATGGTGGTAGTGGAGATGGCAATGTGGAAGTGGTGATGATGGATGATGAACAAGTAACCGTCCCTAAGTAGCTGAAACACCTTAGGAGACTCAAGTCACCAGTCAAACAACCACAAATGCTAAATGGAGCAAAATGGGTTAGGTTGCGGAAGGCTATGTTGGGTTTTGCGGATGATATGGTGGAAGGCCTAGTTAAAGAAGCCAAAATGTCAAAACTTTGATGGAGTAAAATGGTGTTGGAGCCTATCTAGGTGGATGGGGGATGTCAATAGCTACTCAACGAGCTAAAGAACGCGAAAATCAGACTCCCGATGTTGAAGTTGTGGGCAAAACGGTGAAGCACTCGCGGCTGTCCTGGGGGGTCGTGTGCACGGGGGTAGGAGCCCATGGGCACGGGGTCCTGTGCGGACGGTATAGGTCCGTGGGCACGGGGTGTCCATAGATTTTCGGGGGCCCGTGCGCACGGGGTCTGGGGTCCGTGGGCACGGGGTGGGCGGAAATTTCGTGATTTCTAGGTGGAAAATGGAGATTTCTTGGACAAAATTGGAGAGATTTTGGGGATGGATGGTGGAGAAAAGATGGGGGAAAGCTAGATCCACTTGAAACCAAGAAAATCCATGGATCAAATCCAACAAAATATCATCAAAACCAACAAATCACAAAAAAATTTGGGGCTATTTTTGGTGCGGAATTTTCGAATTTAGGATGAAATCAACAAAACTAGGCTAGAAAAAAAAGAGGGAGGCTCCAATTTCGTGAGAAACCATGGCTCAAGATACCAAAATGGTGTAGGGTGGAACCGTAAGTGGAGACCTTTCATGAATTGCAGGGGGAATCCCGAAGAACAAGAAGAACACAAGAGGGAAAACACTCAATTGACTAGATCCAATCACACATATGCTAGATCCAATCACACAAAGAGAGATACAATGATTCAAAGACAACAAAGGAAATATACAAGGTACTAGTTCATCCCAATCCTATGAGGAATGAGGTCTTGGTGATCCTATGATGGGGATCTATCCACTAGGGATCTTCTCCATAGGAGGTCTTGATCTATCCACTAGGGATCTTCTCCATAGGAGGTCGTGATCTCCAATGGAGAGGTCTCTCTCTCTCTCTCTCTCAAGAGGAGGAGTGGTACAAGGAGCAAAGCTCACATAGGTCATGTCATATCCTTTGCTAACCCTAACAAATGACCTAGGGACGAAATAAATAGGTGGCTCGAGGTGAGGAACGAGTGGAGGGGCAAAAGGGGCATCTCCCGGCTGACTCGCAGGTAGGCCCGTGCGCACGGGCTAAGTCAGCCCCGTGGGCACGGGGTCTTTTGGGGCCCGTGCGCATGGGGTATCCAGAAACTCTCTGGATAGGCCGTGCGCACGGGGTCCAAAAGGGCCGTGCGCACGGGGTCCTCTGAACCGTGCTTCTTCTTCCATCTTCTCGCCTCTGTCTTCCTTGCGGTCTTCCCGTCCTTCTCCTTGGACTCGGCGAGCTTCCTTCTTTCGTGCATTCTCCTCGTGGATGGTGTAGTTGTACTCTTCCGATTGGGTTCCTCCTCGAAGAACTTGTAGCTCCGCTCACACCTATGCATGCACACGAGAGAGGGGTCAAGTAGTATACCATCCTCAAAGGGTACAAGTGGACATGTGTAAAGGAGACGATTCACCTTTGTAAGCATGAAGTAGATGTCACACGTGTCACTTGACGAAGTGGCTCTTGACATGGTGATGTCCATAGGATGCTCCGCATCAACTTGGTGATCGACCACTACTACACGGCGACGCCATCTCTTTCCCATGGTGATTTGGATTTCGATTCGAGGTCGGATCTTTCCCAAGGGGGAGGGGATGATGCAGAGCATCCTATGGACATCACCATGTCAAGAGTTCATTCGGCAAGTGACACGTGCGAGATCTACTTCACATACATAAAGGTGAATCCTCTCCTTTACACGTGCTCACTTGACCCCTTCGAGGATGGTATACTACTTGACCCTCCATCGTGCATGCATAGGTATTGTCGGAGCTTCATGGATGACGAGGAGGAGTGCAAGCGCCAAGGATCACCTACAGCATCCGTGAGGGAAGCGTGGAAGAGAAGGAAGAAGAAGCCTGGACAAGCTTCTGGAAAGCCCGGAACTTCCGGCCGCTGCCCGGAACTTCCGGCCACCGGAATCTCCGGCCATCCCGGAGCTTCTGGCCCAGCTGCAACGATGCCGTCCGAGAGTGTGCCAACTCTCTAGAGAGCCCGGACCCTGCCCGTACCTTCGCGCGGAACCTCCGATGCCCGGACCTTCCGGCCGTCCCCGGAACTTTCGGCCCTGCCTGCGCGCAGACACTCGGGCTGAAGCCCATGTACCCTTTCGCCCATCACTTACCCCATCGTGGACCTAGACTATATATACTCCTCCACCTCCTCCTAGTTAGGGTTAGCGTTGGTTTAGCTCATTTGAGAGATAGAGCTACGCTCATCCATATCGGATCTACTCCACGAGAGAGACCGCGGCCTCTACGGAGAAGATCCCTTTGTATTCAAGACCTCCTTTTGAAGAAGAACTCAAGACCTCCTCACGGAGAAGACCGGCTACCTATGTATCGTCCCTAGTTGATTGTGTATCATGTACCTTCCTTTGTGTTCATGGTTCTAGAGCATGTGTGACCATACTTGTTGGTTTGAGTGTTCTCTTGTATTCCCCTCGTGATTTTCCCCTCGTTCCCCTCCTCGTGTTCTTCGCGTTCTTCATAGGGTCTGCTCCTTTCGTGAAAGATCGGCCTATAGGGTTCTACCCTACATCATCGTGGAGGTGCTCGATTTGGGCTTGTGGTGCTCACTCTCTTTTTGGTGGCTCACTCTCTCACTATTCTCTCCACGATGGGTGGCTTGCTTGTCGTCGATCACTTGACTTGGGGACATGGGACGAAGTACATACTCCTTGCCCTTCATCTTGAAGATGTAGTGGTTCGTTCGGCCGTTGTGGACGACTCCTCTATCGAATTGCCATGGCTGTCCAAGGAGAAGATGACAAACGGACATTGGAACGACGTCGCACTCCAAGGTGTCTTCGTAGGTGCCGATTTTGAAGGAGACTTGTACTCAGTGCTCGACTTGGATGGTGCCGGAGTCACTTAGCCGTTGCACTTTGTATGGATGTGGATGCTTCGTCTTGGGCAATTGGAGCTTGGAGCAATGCTCTTCGCTTGCGATATTATGACAACTTCCTCCATCGATGATGACCTTGACGGATCGTCCATTGATGCCGGCCTTGGTGTGGAATATGTTGCATCTTTGGTCTTCTTCTTGGTGATGTTGGAAGGTCAAGACTTTGGAGACAACGAGTGCGGGACTTGAGTCTTCATCACAAAAGACTTGTTCTTCTTCATTGTTCACTTGGCGGTGCATGGCGACTTTCTCATGGGCTTCCATTTCGCCTTCACTCATGGAGTCATAGGTGCCATCATCGTTGAAGACCAAGGTTCGCTTGTTGGTGCACTCATAGGACTTGTGGCCTCGGCCTCCGCAAGTGAAGCACTTGAAGGAACTCGTCTTGATGATCTCATTGGTTGGGGTTGATGATGATGAAGCTCTCGGCTTGACATTGCTCGTAGTAGGATGGCTTCTAGTTGACAAAGCTTTCTTGGAAGTCGACTTGTCGATGTTGGTAGGAGAAGGCTTTGTAGTCGGTGTTGGAGTCGTTGAAGTTTGGTTGTTGGAGAAGCCGTAGGACTTGGATGAGAACTTGGCATACTTAAAGTCATCTTGCACTTGGCGTTCCGCTTTGGTAGCTTGGTGCACTAGCTCGATGAGATTGGAGTATGGTTGGAAGTCGGCGATCTTCTTGATGGGATGATTGAGTCCATTCAAGAAGCGTGCCATTGTTTGCTCATCATCTTCCATGAAATTGGCTCTTATCATTGCAATTTTCATCTCCTTGTAGTATTCTTCAATGCTCTTGGTTCCTTGTTTGAGTTGCTGGAGTTTCTTGAAGAGGTCGTGGTTGTAGTAGGTAGGTACGAAGCGTGCTCTGATGACATCCTTCATTTGCGCCCAAGTAGTGATGGGTGGTTCACCTCTTGCCTCTCGGCGCTCTATGATTTGTTCCCACCAAATGAGCACATAGTCTTGGAACTCAAGGGATGCCATTGCGATCTTCTTCTCTTCTTCATAATTGTGCAAACGGAAGATCTTCTCAACTTTCAATGCCCATGAAAGGTACTCTTCGGGATCGTTGCTTCCGTTGAACTTGGGCATGGTGAACTTGAGTTTGTTGTAGCGTTGCTCTTAATTGTGTTGGGGTCGGGGATGATGACGCCCATGTTGTTGATGATTGTTCAACTCGTGGTGCTCTTGGCGCGCAGGGTTTTCAACCACGTGTTGCTCTTGTCGTGGGTGATCTCCATTGTCTTCATGATCTTGAGGAACTGGTTGTTCTTGGCGTGCTTGTGGAGGAGCTTCTCGAGCGCGAGGATGAACTTGACGGTGCACGCGAGCTTGATAAATCCTCTCGCGGACTTCTTCGCGAAGTGCTTCGGCCTATTCACGAGCTTGTCAGCCTCGGTCGGCTACGGCTCGACTTGAATCGCATAGAGTTCGTTGTGCCTCGAGTGCTTGAGTGTGACGGAGTTGTTGTTCTTGACGTTGTGCCTCGGCATCTTGTGCATTTTGGTGTAGACGCGCGCGTTCTTCCTCTTCATGTTGGCGTTGTCGTTGCCGTTCTCGTGCTAGCGCAACGGCTTCTTGGGTTTGCCGTCGTTGGTGCTCTTGTGAGTCAGTGTCGCGTAGAGGATTGAGGTTTGCTTGATGCTCATTGCACGCGGCACGGCAAAGAGTGTTTGATGTCGGTGTACTTGAGCCGGAGAGGGTGAAGTCGTAATGGCGACTTGAACGGCTCCTTCTTGAAGTGGAAGAAGAGCGGTTGAGCAACAAAGCGCGAATCTCGTCCATCCTTGCGTCATTCTCTTGCTTGTGATCGTCGAGCTTGTGGTCGAAGTAGTCCCTTGTACCTTGCTCGGAGAGTCGCAAGTCGGTGGCGAGGTTGTCGATGCGGTCACTCATGGCTTGTTGTTCTTGATGCAAAGCATGTTGTGCACCAAAGAGGTGACTCTTGGTGACGAAGGATTTCATGTCATCGTCTTGCTCCATGACGAGTGGGTTGGTACAAGTACTTGGCCTATCCATCATTCCAAGACAAATGTTAGTGATAGAAAGAGAAGAACGAATACCAATGTACCTTGACCGAAGTTGAAAGTGGATCGATGATCACTCCAATGTAGGACAAGGAAATAGCACGATTGGTACCAATTCTTGTAGGTTTGTCACACCTACACAAGTAAAAGCTTATGGTGGAGCTTGGTTAGGATGGTGGCAGAAAATTTGATGCAATTTGTAAGTGAGCTTCAATAATGTTGGAAAAGATTCGAAATATGCAATGTAAAAAGTAGACCAAGCATATACGGTACATGGAAACACACACACAAAAAGATAAGTGTGGTTGGGCAACCAAGGATGAGCCAAAATGTGGAATCCGCAAAAATGCTCGAGTTGCACAACACTAGAGAGACGCTAGCACGATTGCACAATAGGCGGATACAAGAACTTGTGCACAACCTACTTAGCAAAAATGCAACGACTTCTATCCCCAAGTATGTTCTATGCAAGGTGTTACGATGATATGATCCAAGATGATCTAGTATGGCAATCTTAATTTTGTATGATGCTATGGTTCTTGCTTAAAATCTCTTTGCTTATCTTTCCTTTTTGCTTAAAAGCTTGTTTGGCTCTTTGATGTTTGAGCTCTTTTCTCATGCAATGCTTGACGAACCAAGATATCGATTGTGTATGCGGAAACAACTTTGTGACACAAGGGATGATACCAATATATGCAACAATGATGTATGTACGCTATGGGAGGTATGATCACTAATGTGCACAAGTCTCGTTGCCGACAATACTCAAAGGCTAGTCTCGATGGGTAAGCAACGCAAAGGAGTAAGGCTATGAAGGCTATCAATGTAATGGCAAGAGTGATATGTCCAATACCAAGATGAGGTTACTGTTCTTGCTTACGGTTGAAGGTTTCAAAAGGATGAGATTGTAGTCATTGTCATAGTGCACGGTCTTCAGTACATTGGCGAAGATGCCGCTGCACCGTGGGCAGAGTTGTCGAAGTAGCAGAAATCGTCGAAGATGCGCGAACTTTCTGTCTAAGGCGGAAGGTCCGGGCAAGGCGGAAGGTCCGGGGTCCGGAGGTTCCGGCGCAGCCGGAAGGTCCGGGGGTCGCGAAACTGGCAAGAACAGAGAAGTGGGGATCATGGACTTGGGCGGAAAAACTTGAGGAAAAACCCAAATCTATAGGGGAAAAGCAAGGAAATTGGTGTAAAAGAAGGGTGGGGAGGCTAGATCTACGAGCCACACACAAAATTCACGGATCAAAACCAACAAAACTTCAACACACCAACAAATCACAAAAAAAAAGTTGGGGCTATTTTTGATGGGGATTTTTGGATTAGGACGAAAAACAACAAAATTAGGCTAGAAACACAACGGGGAGGCTCCGAAATCATGATCAACATGGCTCATGATACCAAGATGATGTAGGGTAGAACCCTAATTGCGCGATCTTTCACGAAAGGAGCGAAATCCCGCGATGAACACAAAGAACACAAAGGGGAAAACGAGGGGAAACACAAGGGAAATAGGAGAGGAACACTCAAACCAACAAGATAGTCACACACGTGCTAGATCCCCGAATACATAGAGTAAGATACACGATCCACGATCAACTAGGGACGATACACGGTAACCGGTCTTCTCCATGAGGAGGTCTTGATGTTCTTCCCTAAAGAGGGGTCTTGAATCCACTTGGGGTATCTTCTCCGAGGAGGTGCGATCTCCGAGGAGAAGGTAACCAAGTTGATGAGAAAAGCTCTCACACAATCATGAGCTATCTCTTTGCTAACCCTAAAACGTAGGTAGGAGAAGAGTATTTATAGTCTAGGTTACGAAAGGGTACACGGGCCTTGGCCCAAGTCGCTGCGCGCAGTCGGGGCCGGAAGTTCCGGGCACCGGAGGTTCCGGGGAGGGTCCGGCCTAACCAGAGAGTTGGCGCGGGTGGAGATGTGTTGGCATCCGGGGGCCAGAAGGTTCGGGCTGGCCGGAGGTTCCGGGCGCCGGAAGGTCCGGGACGGGGTCCGGGCTAACTCGAGAGTTGGCACACCTGGGCTGGTCGAAGTCATCGGCGGCCGGAAGCTCCGGGTCGGCCAGAAGTTCCGGGCTCTGGCCGGATGTTCCGGGCTGTCCAGAGTGTTGACGCCTGTCTCTTCTCCTACAGCCCTCGGTTCCGTGTCTTGAGCGTTGTACCTGATCACACATAGCATCTCGGACTTAGGCAGTAGCCATGTCTCACTTGAAGAGGAGGGAAACTCAAGTAGGAGTGTTGTCACCTCGAATTGAATAGCACGTGCCCTAGCCCTTGTCATGGGCCCACTTGGAGCTTGGATAGTTGAGGTGGCGTCCATGGGGATGGTCGTGGGATGCTCCGCATCAGCAACCAAGGGTGAGCCAAAATGTGGGATCCACGAAAATGCTCTTGTTGCACAACACTAGAGAGACGCTAGCATGATTGCAGAATAGGCGGATACGAACTTGTGCACAACCTACTAAGCAAAAATGCAATGACTTCTATCCCAAGTATGTTGTTCCGGAGATATGATCCAAGATGATCGAGTATGAAAATCTTAATGTTGTGTGTTGCTATGGTTCTTGCTTATAAGCTCTTTGCTTATCTTTTCTCTTTGCTTAAAAGCTTGTTTGGCTCTTTGATGTTTGAGCTCTTTTCTCATGCGATGCTTCACGAACCAAGATAGCAATTGTGTATGCGATGACAACTTTGTGACACAAGAGATGATTCCAAGATATGCAACACGATGATAGTATGTATGCTATGGGATGTATGATCACTAATGTGCACAAGTCACGTTGCCGGCAATACTCAAAGGCTAGTCTCGATGGGTAAGCTACGCAAAAGTAAGGCTATGGGGTTATCAATTCAAATGGAAGAGAGTACGATGATATCACAAAACCAAGATGATACCAACGGGAAGATGATACCACAAGGGTGTAGTCGTTCGTAGTAGTCCTTGGCGAAAATGAGCGGTGGTGATGTTGATGTCGAACCGTCCCTAGGTAGCCGAAACACGAAAGGAAACGGTGAGCCACAACTCAAATTATCAAAACCAAGTGCGACAAAAAGTGTCAAGTGGTGGTGTGGGTTGGGATATTGGAAAGTTTTGCGGAGGGGTTTACGGAAGTTAGGTGGTGGTGGTCGAAGTGGGTATGCGGAGGCGTAGGCAGCGGTGGTCAAAACCTGCAGCAAATGCAGTTTGGTCAGTGGAAGCCGGATGATCCGGGCCAGGAGCCGGATGATCCGGGCGGATCCGGATGAACGGGGCGAACAGCCGGATGATCCGTGCGGGCCAATCTCGCTCGGGGATGGCTCGGGATGAACTCGAAAACGACCACAATTTCGGGGATTTCGCGGATTTTGGAGGGATTTCGAGGTGGATATGGTGGGGGAAGGCTAGATCCACTTGCAACACAACAAACTCACGGGTCAAAACCAACAAAACATCATCAAAACTCACAAATCACAAGAAAAAATTTGGGGGCTATTTTTGTGGGTATTTTCGGATTAGGACGAAAAACAACAAAATCAAGCTAGAAAACAAAGAGGGGAGGCTCCGAAATCCCGCAAAAATCACGAAGAACGTGGGGAAGAACGGAGAGAAATCACAATGAGAAACACGAGAGGAAACACTAAACCAACACGAATAAGTCACACATGGTCTAGACCCTCAAGTACATAAGGAAAGATACACGATCCACGTACAACTAGGGACGATACAAGGGTAGCTAGCCTTCTCCGTGAGGAGGTCTTGGGTTCTTCCCTAAAAGGGGTCTTGAATCCGCTTAGGGGATCTTCTCCGGTGGAGGCTCGAATCTCCGTGGAGAAGGCAACCAAGTGGATGAGCAAAGCTCTCACACAAACATGAGCTAAACCTTTGCTAACCATAAAAATGGGGAGGAGAAGGTCTATTTATAGCCCAAGGGGCGAAGGGGTAAGTGAGGGGACGAAACGGGTACATGGGCCTCGGCCCAAGTCACGCACGCACGCGGTGGCCGGATGATCCAGAAGTTTGTTCGGATGATCCAGGCTTCGGGGGTCCGGATGATCCGGGACGGCGTCCGGATGATCCGGTTGTGTTGGAGCAGCTGCGGGAGGGCCGGATGTCCGGGACCTGGTCCGGACGTCCAGGTGTGGCCGGATGATCCGGGCCAGGGTCCAGATGACCCAACTTCATGTTGATGCTTCGGGTGTCGTTGGGCATATTATCAGGATCGTCCGGGCCGGGGTCCGGATCATCCGGGCTGAGCCAGATCGTCCGGACGGCGGTCCGGAACGTCCGGGCTTCTGCTGACTTAGCCCTTTTCCTTCTCCATCTTCACGTCCATCTTCCTCTTCGGATTCTCCTTGCTCCTTGGTGTCTCCATGGCTAACTCCTTGATACCTGAGTATGCACGATGTCTCCGTTTGAGGTAGTAGCCATGTCTCATGGTCATCGAAGTGGAATTGTGAGATGAGAGATGTCACCTCGGTCTCGAGAGCTCTTGCACGTGATCGAGTCATAGGTCCACTAGGCACTTGATGAGACGATGGTAGGTCCATGGGGATGACCTTGGGATGCTCTGCATCATGGAGACTATGATTCCCCCACAAGTAGGGATGAGACTCCGGACGAAAAAAAAAGAAAAGAGGCCAAAAAAAGAAAGAAGGCCCAAATAAAAAATGAGAGAAAAGGAGAGAAGGGACAATGCTACTATCCTTTTTCCACACTTGTGCTTCAAAGTAGCACCATGTTCTTCATATAGAGAGTCTCCTATGATATCACTTTCATATACTAGTGGGAATTTTTCATTATGGAACTTGGCTTGTATACTCCAATGATGGGCTTCCTCAAAATGCCCTAGGTCTTCGTGAGCAAGCAAGTTGGATGCACACCCACTAAGTTTCTTTTGTTGAGCTTTCATATACTTATAGCTCTAGTGCATCCGTTGCATGTCAATCCCTACTCACTCACATTGATATCTATTAATGGGCATCTTCATAGCCCGTTGATATGCCTAGTTGATGTGAGACTATCCTCTCCTTTTTTCTTCATCACAACCATCGTTCTATTCCACCATAGTGCTATATCCATGGCTCACGCTCATATATTGCGTGAAGATTGAAAAATTTTGAGAACATCAAATGTATGAAACAATTTCTTGGCTTGTCATCAGGGTTGTGCATGATTTAAATATTTTGTGTGGTGAAGATAGAGCATAGCCAGACTATATGATTTTGTAGGGATAACTTTCTTTTGCCATGTTATTTTGAGAAGACATAATTGCTTAGTTAGTATGCTTGAAGTATTATTATTTTTATGTCAATATTAAAATTTTATCTTGAATCTTTCGGATCTGAACACTCATGCCACAATAAAGAAAAATTACATTGAGAAATATGTTAGAAAGCATTCCACATCAAAAATTCTTCTTTTATCTTTTACCTACTCGAGGACGAGCAGGAATGCAGCTTGGCGATGCTTGATACGTCTCCAACGTATCTATAATTTTTTGATTGCTCCATGCTATTATATTATCTATTTTGGATGTTAATGGGCTTTATTTTAGACCTTTATATCATTTTTGGGACTAACCTACTAACCGGAGGCCCAGCCCAAATTGCTGTTTTGTTGCCTATTTTAGGGTTTCGAAGAAAAGGAATATCAAATGGAGTCCAAACGGAATGAAACCTTCGGGAATGTGATTTTCTCAACAAACGTGATCCAGGAGACTTTGAGTGTGCATCAAGAAACAAGGGAGGAACACACGAGGCAGGGGAGCGCGCCTACCCCCTGGGCGCGCCCTCCACCCTCGTGGGCCCTTCGTTGCTCCACCGACGTACTTCTTCCTCCTATATATATATATATATATATATCCACATACCCCGTAAACATCCAGGAGCACCACAAAAACCTAATTCCATCGCCACAACCTTCTGTACTCGAGAGATCCCATCTCGGGGCCTTTTCCGGAGCTCCGCGGAGGGGGCATTGATCACGGTGGGCCTCTACATCAACTCCATGGCCTCTCCGGTGATGTGTGAGTAGTTTACTTCAGACCTATGGGTCCATAGTTATTAGCTAGATGGCTTCTTCTGTCTCTTTGGATCTCAATACAAAGTTCTCCTCGATCTTCTTGGAGATCTATTCGATGTAATCTTATTTTGCGGTGTGTTTGTCGAGATCCGATGAATTGTGGGTTTATGATCCAGATTATCTATGAACAATATTTGATTCTCCTCTGAATTCTTTTATGTATGATTGGTTTATCTTTGCAAGTCTCTTCGAATTATCAGTTTGGTTTGGCCTACTAGATTGATCTTTCATGCAATGGGAGAAGTGCTTAGCTTTGGGTTCAATCTTGCGGTGTTCGATCCTAGTGACAGAAAGGGAACCGACACGTGTTGTATTGTTTCCATCAAGGATAAAAAGACGGGGTTTATATCATATTGCATGAGTTTATCCCTCTACCTCATGTCATCTTCCTTAAAGCATTATTCTGTTCTTATGAACTTAATACTCTAGATGCATGCTGGATAGCGGTCGATGTGTGGTGTAATAGTAGTAGATGCAGAATCGTTTCGGTCTACTTGTCTAAGACGTGATGCCCATATACATGATCATACCTAGATATTCTCATAAGTATTCGCTTTTCTATCAATTGCTCGACAGTAATTCGTTTACCCACCGTAATACTTATGCTCTTGAGAGAAGCCACTAGTGAAACCTATGGCCCCTGTGTCTATCTTCCATCATATTAATCTTCCAATACTGAGTTATTTCCTTTGCCGTTTATTTTACTTTGCATCTTTATTTCTCTTTATCATAAAAATACCAAAAATATTATCTTATCATACCTATCAGATCTCACTCTCGTAAGTGACCGTGAAGGGCTTGACAACCCCTTTATTGCATTGGTTGAGAGGTTCTTATTTGTTTGTGTAGGTGCGTGGGACTTGAGCGTGATCTCCTACTGGATTGATACCTTGGTTCTCAAAAACTGAGGGAAATACTTACGCTACTTTGCTGCATCACCCTTTCCTCTTCAAGGGAAAACAAACGCAGTGCTCAAGAGGTAGCAGGATACCATGAAATGTAAAATCCACGTTGAGATCACTATATCACAAACTCACTCTAAATCAAGAACACATCATAAATCAATTACCACGTTGAGATTACTATTTGCAAGAAAAATATGGGCATTGTAATACACATAGATTCGTTCAGCAATTTAAAAGATTCCTTTCGTATTCTCGAATGGTGGACCCAACTGCGTACTAGCCAGACCCTGGCTCGTGTTGATCCTAAAAAAACAAGGCTCGTGTCCTTCTGGTGGCGTGCATGGTACGCACATTAGCCAACCCCAACTAGTCGAGCCTCCGCGTTTCAAGTCGAAATATCTGGTGGCCAGAAATCAAGCCCTAGGAAATTCCCCTCATGTCCCCGGTCCATAATGACTACTGATGAACAATTGAGGGATGCTTTAGTAACTAGACAATGTTACCTACCTTGTTGAGCGCGGTTCAATTCCCTCGGTCGCCGCTACCCAAGGTCACCCGTCAACTCCATTGCCTAGTACTAATAGGAGTACTACACCAGGATGAGCACAGAATTGAGCGTGTTTGTTCGTGCCTAGTACTTGATTTAATATATTAGGCAATGCACTGGTACGGAGGGATTATCCTTTTACTCTGCATATATAACTTGTCTGAAGTCTAAGTAAGCAAAATGTTTGACCAAATCCTTTCTTAAGAAATACAACAGGAAAGATGTATCGCTTGAAAATTTATTGCATGATGCAAGTTATGGTAGTGTTTCGAATCCTGGATTTTAAATTTCAGAAAATCCAAAAGCTGAGCATGGTCACGTGATATGGCACAAATATTCCTAAGTAATTTTTTCTTCAATTTGAGATAAGCTTCTTATGAGAAGCTGCACAAATGAAGAGCCGAGGTATTTTGGAACAAAGACCTGTCACGTTAAGGCGAACGCTTTCACTATTGAAACCGTGGGCGTTTACGTGCCGCCACGAGTCCCGCTTCTCATCGGCGGGTGCCGTTCGAGCAAGCGTTTGAGTCGATGGGAGGCGTGCGAGCAGACCACTATGCCGGCTGACCGGGAGGCGTGCGAGCAGACCGTTGCGCCAGCTGACCAGGAGGCGAGCCCTTTGACCAGGCTCCACCGCCCATCTTCGTCCCAACTGCTCCCACTTTTAATTTCGTGAACGCCGCAGTTTAAAATCAACCCCGCACTACCCAGTATCGCTACAATCTTCTCTCTTCCTCTCCGATTCTCCTGTCGTCTACCTCCAACAAGCCTGACCTAACCGTACGCCATGCCGCATCACGGTGGTCTTCCCTTAGTCTTCTAGTTTCCTGAGGAAGACACCCAGCCGGAGTCTCAAGAACATAAGGTGCTTTGGGACGATCTTGAACCGGCCTTGCAGGAAGACGCCGCGGCTATCCCCGCTCCTGTTCCGGCTCCTGTCGCCCCGACTGCGCCAGCGCCCAACCTCGTGGATTTGATGGGCTGGGAGCCGCACATTCTCGCCGAGCTTGATGCCACGGGGTTCCATGAGGTCCTCGCCGACTTTCACGCGCCCGTGCACCTGCCAACGCATGCGCCTGTGCGTGCACTGACTTGCGCGCCTGTGCCGATGCATGTGCACCTGCCAGCGCATGCACCTGTGCATGCACTGATGTGCGCGCCCGTGTTGGTGCCTATGCACACAAATGTCTCCACCGTGTCGTTGCCAGTGCCCCCCTCGGCGGCATGGACAGCCGCAGTGGACCACTTCCTTGCATCAAACCAAGTCGCCTCCTCCCGCCAGTTGACTCGCTCCTGGAGACCAAAGTCTAGAACATTGTGGCCTTCCTTGAAGCTAGGGCCAACGTCCAGGAGTACACCAACAACGGCGCAAGCCACCACCGTCGTCGTCGGTCAGTGGCCAGACAACACACAGAGCACGGTAAAGGAGCCGCTTCCTACCGCAAGACGCCCCCCCCCCCGCCACCGCGTAATCTAAATTTGCCATGAAAAACGTTCGGATTGCCATGCTTAAAATCTGAACGTTTATCATTTCCATTTATTTTAGATCAATCATCCTATGAATGTAAAGTCAGAGTCAGACTGAATGAAATCTATGGTTTGATCGACTGAATGTTCTGCTAGAGCCGTATCAAATTAACTATAAAACGTCATCAAGCCACATGTATTCCTTCTCATCCAACGACCTAGACTGATTCAATGTCGAGTGCTCAACACGTTTAGCGTGCAGTTAATTTCATGCCAAAAATAGTGCAAATCACATAATAGCACACAAATAATATCCTACTTAATATTCACATGCACTTAATATACTTCCAAATTAACGTGCATTGCACGTACACATTGACTAGTACTACTAGTATGTGAAACTAGTGCCGTAACTTGTGAACGCATCCAGATATGGTCAACGACAACATCGCCCATGAGTTCTTCATGTTTGCCCGTGCGTCTAAACATAGAAGGGGAGGAGAGAGAGAGAGAGAGCGCACATGGAACCCACTAGTAAGTGAAGGCGAATAGTACGTCCTAATGAGTAGGTCTCACTAATGTACTAAAAATAATATTGCATGTTATCCATTAAATAGGTTGTGGTAATATAAAAACATTATATGAACAAAGGGGGGTACAACAAACATTGTTGTTCTACTTATGTTGCCTATTGACGTGCGGCTTGAAGGCCCTGGTCGCATTTTCGATCCGCGTCCTTTTTAATTTTTAATTTATATATGGGTTCAAAAAAAATTCATGACAGGTGGGCCCCTCGGTGTGTAGTTTGTAGCACTTTAATTTGTGGGTCAAAATTTGTTCCATTACAGGTGGACTATCGGTGTGTAGTTTTGTAGCTTATTTCTAATAACTAAAGAGAACAATAGAGTTTTTTTGCAATAATACCATGGTGCGATGTTGAATGCAAGAAAGTACGTGTGAGAGAGCGATGAACGAGCCAGAGGGAAATCAATTGGGGGAGGTGCGTGGGTTGCAATGGTGTTTCGAGTAGTTGTGGGCCGAATGCTACGAAAATATAATCTAAACCCACCGGAATAAATGCCTACACAAATTAATCAAATGTTGGAGTCCCCCTCGCAATGTAAATAGCTCCGTCTTTGCGAGGGATGGAGAGGTAGCTTCAATGAGTGGAACTTACGACGTGAGAAAGCAATGTAAATTGAGACACATATAGATAGAGAGGCAAAGTGAGTGTGGTCTGACATTCATTGATAAGATATATATGCTCTGGAGAGATATTGTCCAATTGAGCTCTTGGTAAGGGTGATGGCTGTAAGATAGAGCTTGAGAGATGATCCGGTCACAGACATGTCGATATATTTTGTGCGTGGGAGGAAGCAAGGTCAATCGATTACATATATAAAGGGAGAGAGATTGTGATGCGAAGCACCCTATGGACATCACCATGTCAAGAGTCCATTTGGCAAGTGACACGTGCCACATCTACTTCATACATACAAAGGTGAATCATCTCCTTTACATGTGTCCACTTGTACCTTTCAAGGATGGTATACTACTTGACCCCTCTCTCGTGTGCATACATAGGTGTGAGCGGAGCTACACATTCATCGAGGAGGAGTCGAAGAAGAAGAGAACATCTACACTATCCAAGAGGGAAGCCTGGAAGCAGAGAAGGAAGCGCCAAGAAGAAGGCAGCAGCTCCCAGGCGACCCCGTGCGCACGGGCCCCTCCGACCCCGTGCCCACGGGCCTCCCAGGTTGGCGGTCCTGAAGACCCTGTGCGCATGGGTGTGTACCGTGCCCACGGGCCTCACGGACCCCGTGCGCACGGGCTCCACTTACCCCGTGCACACGGGGCCCCATATGTGATGCTGCGGGCTTTGCCCTTGTTTTACCATTTCGCCCCCCACTTATCCCTCTCTTTGCCTAGGACTATATATACTCCTTCATCTCCTCCATTTAGACTTAGCTAAGAATAGATCTAAACACTAGAGCTTAGCTCATGTATCTCCCCTTGTGGGATTCCTCTTGAGAGAGAGACACTCCATTGGAGTTCAAGGCCTCCATTGGAGAAGATCCCTAGTGGATGAAGACCCCTCTTGAGGGAAGGATCTATCTAGATCATCAAGCCCTCATCTCCTTAATAGGATTTTGGATGAACTCTACCATGTATCTTATTTCCCTTTGATTGTTCATGTACCTTGTGGATCTTGTGTGTTTGATTGTCTAGTGGATGTGTGATTGGACTTGTTCTTGAGTGTTCCTCTTGTTTTCCCTCTTTTGTTCATCTTGTTCTTGGGGATTCCCCCTCCAATTTGTGAAAGATCTCCACTTAGGGTTCCACCCTACACCATTTTGGTATTATGAGCCATGGTTTCTCACGAAATTGGAGCCCCCCTCTTTGTTTTCTAGCCTAGTTTTGTTGCTTTCGTCCTAAATTTGAAAATTCCCCACCAAAAATAGCCCAATTTTTTTGTAATTTGTTGGTTTTGATGATGTTTTGTTGGATTTGATCCATGGATTTGCTTGGTTTCAAGTGGATATAGCTTTCCTCCACCTTCCCCTACCTTCCATCCTTCGATTTAGACCCCAATTTTGAATTTACCCACGGATCCGGAGCAGTTCATCCGCTCATAGAGCACCCCGTGCACACGGGCCACCGGGACCCCGTGCACACGGGCCAGACAGACCCCATGCGCACGACCCTTCCAGTGCGCTTCCGCCGCTGTCCCTTCGACCTCCCACCCTCCCATACCACCCCATACCTCCCAGCTACACCAAAGCAAAGGGATCCATCCATTTGGAGCCCAGATCGGGAAGAAATCCACCAAACCCGCGTGTCCCAGGTGACCCCGTGCCCATGGTGTGTGTACCGTGCGCGCGGCACCCCGTGCCCACGGGCCCTAGACCCCGAGCGCACGGCCCCCCTTCAGCAGCCACGTGCACTTCACCGTTTCGGCCATAACTTCCACATCCGGAGTCCGATCGTCGCGTTCTTTACCTTGTTGAGTAGCTATTGACATCCCCCATCCACCTACATAGGTTCCAACACCATTTGACTCCATAATTTTTTTGACATTTTGGCATCTTTGCATAGGCCTTCCACCATATCATCCGCAAAACCCACCATAGCCTTCCGCAACCTAATCCATTTTTGCTCCATTTAGCATTTGTGGTTGTTTGAGTGGTGACTTGAGTCTCCTAAGGTGTTTCAGCTACTTAGGGACGGTTGCTTCTTCATCATCCATCACCACCACTTCCACATTGCCATCTCCGCTACCACCATTTGACTTTTGTCCGTGAGATTTTGAGTTCGTGGTTTTTTACCGTTTCCTAAGGTGTTTCGGCTATTAGGGACGAGTCTCCATCATCTTGGTATCTACATCAAGAACACCGCCACTCACCATCTTCAAGGACGGTAACCTTGATGACACCATTGTACATTCCCCCTTGCAATTGCATTGATAACCCCTAGCCCCTTTTTGCATCACTTACCTATCGAGACTAGCCATTTGAGTATTGCCAGCAACGTTACTTGTGCACATTAGTGATCTACAGCTTCCATTGCATACATACCATATCATATTGGTATCATCATATCATCTCTTGTGTCACAAGATTGTTCCCGCATATACACAATTTCTATCTTGGTTTGTGCATTTCGCATAGTAGCCATATCAAAAAAAAGCGAATAATCTTTTAAGCAAAAGAAAAGAGATCAAAGATCTTGTAAGCAAGTGCCATAGCATCATACCACATTGTGCATAAGATTGTCACATCCGATCATCTTGGATCACCTTGAGAAGAACAACGGGAACATCATACACATAGCATACTTGGGATAGAAGCTCATACATTTTGCATCTTATAGGTTGTGTACAAGTGTCGTATCCGCCTATTGAGCAATCGTTCTAGTGTCTCTCTTGAGTTGTGCAACACGAGCATTTTCCGTGAATTCCATATTTGGTGCTCATTCCTTGGTTGCACGACACCATTTATCTATCCGTGTGTGTGTTTCCGTGTGCCACATATTGCTATTGGTCTACTTGTTACACTTGTGACTTTGTGAATCTTTTCCAACATTATTGACTCTTGCTAACATTTTTCATAAACAATTTGTGCCACTATCCTCACCGTGCTCCACCATAAGCTTTACTTGATAGTTGTGAGTGAACAAGTCCGGTACCAATTCCACTATTCTTTCATCTCACATTGAGTGATACGAGGTACATCCTCAACTTTGGGAAAAGGTAGCTTGGTATTGTTTATCTCATTTCCTACTCACCTTTGCTTGAGTTTTGTGATGGATAGAAAATGCATTTCACCTCCAGTCTACAACCACGACGACGAGTTCGATGCTATGAAGAACGTCATCGACGCCAAGATGGACAAGCACATGGAGGAGCTCAAGGTCCTCATCAAGAACGGCAAGTGGTCTTCCTCATCTTCGAGAAGACGCTTAAGTGCAAAGACTTCCATGCTACCATCTCCGGCAAGTACACACAACCATCGATATCAACAAGACCATGAAGAGCGACCTACTGGACGAGAGTTGGCTTCTCTGCCACCCCCATGCAGACGGGACCCCATGCACACGGCCTACAGCACCCCCGTGTGCACGGGCCATATAGTACAACGACATCGACTACAAGGCTACGGCTTCTTCAACACCTTTGGCATCTTCGCCAAGTGACTTCAAGGCATCTTCGCCTTCGGACGTACGACATCTTTGCCTACTCCACGAGCTCAAGTCCACTACTCCTCGAGCTACTACGACCTCGACACCAACCACGAGATTCCTTTCTATGGGACTCTAGAACCTGAGGAGTATCTCGAGTGGGAGCGTTTGATGGACGACTACCTCAAGCTACATCAAGTCCCTCCCGAAGATCAAGTGAAGTGCGCCTCAAGAAACTTCCACGACTACGCGTCCACATGGTGGCTTCACACACCTCCGGAGATCTACGACATGAGTTGGCCCAAGACGAAGAGAGTTTTGCGGCGAGAGTTCGTGCCTCCAACCTACACGGAACAACTTCTATGCCAATTGGAGAACATCATCCAAGGATCCAAGTCCATCGATGAGTACTTCAAGGAGATGAAGCATGCCTTGCGACGTGCCGGCGTGGACGACCCCATGTCATTGAAGTTCCACTTCATGATGGGATTGAACAAAGACATCTCCAAGCCTATCTTCCTCGAGAACTACAAGTCCCTCGACGACAACTACATTGGTGCTCACAAGGCGGAACAAGAACTCATGAAGACCAAGGCTTCTCCACCCCAAGCACACTTCTCGAAGACCAAGCTCCAACACGACGAGCATCAGGCTAGTACCACCACGATGTCCAAGCCCGACGAGCTCCAAGATGATGCTCCCAAGTTCGACTTCACCGCCATCCCTCTTTGTGGCATTGATGATGCCGAGTCTCCTATGACTCTTTTTCAAGACGGTGCGGCGATGAGTTCAACTACGGAGACCTTTAATGACCAAGCTTTGGAGGCGAGTGACACGGTGGCGAGCAAGGATGATGCTTCCATCTTAGGAGGCAAGAGTGATGATGTGCCATCTTCGGCCTTCATCCATGGCGACGGCGATGAGATGGTTGAGTATGTCACCTCGACCACGGCGATGCATGATGACTTGAGTGACTTTTGCCACCATATTGAGAGTGAGGGTGACTTCACCACTAGCCCCATATACGATGTGTTTCCAAAATTCCCATGTGAGGAGAGCCACAACCCCCACATCTTGAGTGAGAAGAGTGACTCCACCATATGTGAGTTTGAGTGCACCTATTTTGAGGGAGTGAGTGAACCACCACATAGAGAGAGTGAGATAGTTGATAGGTCATGTGAGGCCACTTTCAACACTAACAACTTGACCTCTACCTCTATTGTGTCTTCTCATTTGGTGCTAGGTCCCATCTATGATGAAGCGCCGATTCGCGATGACTTCGTCCTCCATTTGGACAAGACGATGGCCATGGTGGAATATGATGCACCCCCCCACATGGTTCCATCAAGACGAAGATGACCACCATTTGGTCTTTCCCACCTCACCTACACCACATGAGTGGAATGACAAAGGTAACATAGGTGAAGGTGATGCTCTAGTCCTACTAGTGGACATTCTTGATGTTGATTACTTGCATGATGTTGATCAACCTATTTCCATGCTTCATGCTAGTGTGACTTCCCCATGCGATGATTTACCCATTTATGATGAGTATGCTGATTGGCATGTGGAGTCTATTAGTTGTGATGCCATGTTAAATAGGATTTCTTGTGCTAATTCTCTCAGTCACATCATGTTTGCCAATCCGCTTGACTTGTCATATGCTATGCATGAGATCGACCACATGTCATATTTGCAATCTCTTCATAGTGACTATGCATATGCCACTAAGATTAACCCAATTTGCACTTATGGCATAGATGACAAGCCCATGGTTATTGGCATTTGTTTTTCTTGTGATGATATTGACATGCTACCTTTGCAT
Organism: Triticum urartu; assembly: GCF_003073215.2. Taxonomy (NCBI): domain Eukaryota; kingdom Viridiplantae; phylum Streptophyta; class Magnoliopsida; order Poales; family Poaceae; genus Triticum; species Triticum urartu. The sequence continues at coordinate 477,305,182 of NC_053027.1, forward strand.
CATTTATCTCATATGCCATGCCATAACCATCTTGCTTCGGATATGCATTGTTTTGGGTGTTGCACATTTTCTCCATATGATGTTTCCGATATTGCTCATGAGACCCCCATAGTTCCCTCATACATTTTAGGAGATTTTGATCCATCCCATCCATTGCATGTTCCTCATACTTGTGTGCACAATATGCTTTCCATGAATTATGTGCCATATACTTGCATTCTCAATTTGTGTGCCCATCATGTCATACATAACAACAAACCTCTCATGATGGATGACATGTTTGTATATCCTGCAACTCAATTATTTGAGCATTGGATATTTTGTGCTAACCAACACAAGCACGTTCGCATCATCATAGATGATGTGTACATCTACCACGCACACACAATTTTCCCTTTGTTTTTGTTGTGTGTAGGTACTCATGTATACTCGTCAACCTCTCAATCCCAAGAGTTGACAAAACGAGCTTTAGAGAGAAACGATGACTTGGGATCCCATGGAGTGTCTTTCCCATCGCTCTCTTTGCGCAAATACTTCGCGCATTTCTTCTACTTGACCCTCACATGGTTATGGGTCATTGTCCATTACATACTCTATGCCCCTCTTGCCATGTTCACTTTGCATGATATACTCATTCCTATGCTTTTGCCATGCATTTGTGACCCATGCTTTGAATTACACATGATGATTGATTCTAATACTTGTATGTGTATTTGTAAGATTGGTGGAGATATCACTTGTTATTGCCATATTTGCTTTGTGCCCCATGCCTATGATTATACTATGATCTTGCTTTGTGTTCGTGCTTGCGATATGTCATGTGCATTGCCTATGCCTATTATTTGCTCACATGACATGATTGCCTTGATTTCCTCTAGTATGTTGCATCTTCGCACTACTAGCTTGCATGACTTGATTCTTATGATTGCTTGCCTTGTTGCATCACCGATGACTCGTACTTGCTCACTTCATGCGGTTGATGACAACCACACACATGCTTATCACATGATTATTATGGCGTCTTGTCATATATCTCCACATGTTGCCTCTCTCATGCTAGATGATTTGCCATGTATTGAGTGCAACTATGCCTTTAGTCTTGCTAATGAGATTGCCTCCATAGCATTCTCGCATATATTTGGAGATTCGAACATATTTCTTGTGAAGCATGATTGTCTTACCCCTTTGCACCATATGCCTAGTGCCATGAATATTGCCATTGTTGCATCATATTATTCTTGCACTTGTGCTTCTAATGGTTATGTGCAAGAGAAGAGAACCATCATGATGGATGATTGAAAGTGCGTTATATCGACTAGAGGGGGGTGAATAGGTGATTTTTATGAAAGTCTTCAAAACGTGGAAGTTTCGAAGACAAACGATAGAAATAAACCTATTACCATGCAGCGGAAGGTAGACTACACTAGGTAAACCATAGTCAAGTATTCAATGAAGTGAAAGCACAATGACTAATAGCAGCTAGGTAGTAAGGATCAGGTAGGAAGATATTATGAAGGCAAACAGAACACACAGTTACTCAGTGAAGGCAAAAGATAGTGCAATCATACAATGACTTCACAAGGACCAACAGTAAGTAAAGGGAAGGGAAGGATGGAACCAGTGACTCGTTGAAGACAATGATTTGTTGGACCAGTTCCAGTTGCTGTGACAACTGTACGTCTGGTTAGGGCGGCTAGGTATTTAAACCTGAGGACACACAGTCCCGGACACCTAGTCCTGAACACGCAGCTCAGGACACCCAGTCCTCACTGTATTCACCTTGAGCTAAGGTCACATAGACCTCGCCCAATCACTCTGGTAAGTCTTCAAGGTAGACTCCCAAACCTTCACAGACTTTGTTCACTGGCGATCCACAATGTCTCTTGGACGCTTAGAATGCGACGCCTAATCGGCTGGAGGATTCACAGTCCTCAAGTGTAATAAGTCTTCAGATCACACAGACAAGAAGACTTAAGTGATGCCTAATTCTCTTTGGCTCTGGGTGGTTAGGGCTTTATCCTCGCAAGGAATTCTCTCTCAAAGGCTTCGAGGTGGGTTGCTCTCAAACGACAAAAGCCGTATACTAACTCTGAGCAGCCAACCGTTTATGGTTGTAGGGGGTGGGCTATTTATAGCCACTAGGCAACCCGACCTGATTTGTCCGAAATGACCCTGGGTCACTAAGGAACTGACACGTGTTCCAACGGTCAGATTTCTAACTCACACGACAACTTTACTTGGGCTACAAGCAAAGCTGACTTGTCTGACTCTGGACAAGATTCGCTCTCATAGTCTTCACTCGAAGACATAGGTTTTGGTTAAGCATCACTTCAGTCATTCTGACTGGTTCTCTTGCACCCCACTTAATAGTACGGTGGTTCCTATGACTCAACAGAGAAGAAAAAGAACTACAAAAGATCTAAGTCTTCGAGCTCCATAGGCTTCATGCGATGTCTTCTCTTGTCATAGTCTTCAATGAGAATATCTTCATAAACCACCTTTGACATCAATGTCTTCATACATTTTTAGGGGTCATCTCTGGTAGGAAAACCGAATCAATGAGGGACTTCTACCTGTGTTATCCTGCAATTCTCACAAACACATTAGTTCCTCAACTAAGTTTGTCGTCAATACTCCAAAACCAACTAGGGGTGGCACTAGATGCACTTACAATCTCCCCCTTTTTGGTGATTGATGACAAACTAGGTGAAGTTTTCAACGGGGAATATAATATGTGAAATTGTAAGAGGATAGGGAATTGTCTTCATAAGCTGTGAGGGCTCCCCCTGAAGATGTGCATATAAGTAATTTTCTTTTGGAATGCAAATGGACATGGCAGGTTGTGCTTGTGGAGATCCTCTTCAACTTATGATGACAATCCATTATGCATGAGAAGGTATGTGAAAATAATGGCATGCATAATGGAAAATGGACGTCTGCAAAATGATCTAAGTGCGGAATTTATCGTCGCACATGCGGAATTTATCATCGCATCACAAGGTGGCAAATAAGTAGCAGACGACCATCGAGTTTAAGTGTTACAACTCAAAGAACCAAATGTATCAAAACGAGAGTTGTAAACACGAAGCAAAATATAAAGCACCCGCCCATATGGACCCGCTTGAAGACTATCAAACTCATATGCTTCTCCCCTTTTGTTAGTAAGGACCAAAAAGGTTCGAAGACATAGAGCATCTACTCGTTCCCATGAAGAGTAGGTGAAGCAGCAGGGTCGTCGGTGGTGTTCGCTGGTGCAGAAGAGCTTGGAGCAGTGTCGAAGCGGGCTGAAGGAGGTGGCGGTGAAGTAGCATCGTCTTCATCCTCGATCACTCTGGCATTCACAGTTGCAGCAGAGGAAGAGAACTCAGAGTCTTCAAGAGATGGATTTCGTCGCAGCACTGCCCTTCGAGGAGGTGTGGAGTCAAACTTGAATCGTTCAGAGAAGCCATCCTCTTGAAGATCATCTTCAGAGCACATTAGCGTCAGCCCTTTCCAGGTGCATCAAGAGGTTTCGTGTGCAACAAAGGCATTCTTGGTGGCAAGATTGCGAATGCGATTAACATCCACCAAGAGGCTTTGCATTTGATGCTTCAGCCAGTCATGATGCCTATCCTGTTTCTGATGACACTAGTGCGCTTCTTGGGTCGTTGGGAAATTGTGCTATCAGTGGCTTCAGTGAGAGCAGGATGCGGTGCACATGTAGTGCCAGCCAAAGGATACACACGAGTGACTGCTTCAACTCCTTCAATGTTCTGAGAAAAACTTTGATGCTCTGCATTCTGAAGACTTAGAGGTTCCTTTGCAGGCTCAGGATAAATGGCTTCCACGGACATATCCACATCAGGCAGAAAAATCCGATGATTGCGAGCAGACGGCTGATATGAGATGGCGGAGTGGAGTTTAATCAGCCGCATTATCCATGGAGCGTAGAACTTCAAGCCAAAAGATCAGAGCCTGATGCAGCAAGCTGGCGAATGAAGAAGTCCTGTGCATTAAAGCATTTGCCATGAAGAATATAGAAGACCAAAGTCTTCATTGCACCTTCCAGCTTGGCATGTGGAGAATGTCCTTTGATTGGCCAGAGAGTTCGCCTTATGATGTGATAAATAGTCCTTGGCAGATACTCAAGGTCTTCAACGAAGAACTCCGTGGGATATGCAGCATCTTGGGGCAATGGCTTCATCATACTGAGCATCTGACTCATGTTAGGTTCAGGCTTCTGAAAGATGCTCTCAACAGCTTCACTATGAAGCTGACAGCCATGTTCATAGAGATCGCCAGGAGTGGGCAAACCAGTGAGCTCAATGATGTCAAAGGCTTTGGCTTCATGATGAACATTTCCTGTCATCCACTCCAGGACCCAAGTCTTCGGATCTCTGTTGTACCCACGGATGTGAAGTGTGGCATAAAATTGGAGCAGCAACTCTTCATTCCGATGCTCTTGGTCGGTGACGAACGGCAGCAATCCAACCTCTTTGAAGCAATCCAGAGCTTCTCCAGACAGGGCAGACCAGCTATTGCTTCCATGTCAAGACGCTTATGTGGAAAGATGCGACCTTGATTGTATAGAATGCAGGAGTAATAGCTTCACGGCGGATAGCTCCAGAACCGATCAGATGATATCCTTTCCCTTGAGTAGGGGTTCCTGGAGCTATTGAAGAAGGTGTTGTCTGCTTTGAAGCCATTTACATTGAAGGATCCAGGTACTGATGCAGGACCTGGAAACCTGGGCAATTTGGGAATTGGCTTCTGGACCTGAGGGCTGTGCTCAACATGATAGTCGAACTAAGGACCAGCAGCAGGCGCAGGAACAGAGGCAGTGGGATCAGTGGCTTCGCTGACTTCTGGTGCTTGAGTTGGTGAAGGCTCCACATTAGCTTCAGCCATGACAGCGTCATTGGCTTCATTGGTGTTAGTGGTGGCAGCCTGGAGATTCTCAACCTCCACTTGACGAGCTGGAGGGTCGGTCACAGTCATGTTCTCCTCGAGAACAGCTTCTTGGTGAGACGGGGGTGTAGCAGCGCTTGGTGTTTCTTCTTCATCGGCTGATGCAGCCGGAATGTCTTCAGCAGCTTTAGCTTCAGACTCAGAGACTAGAGGCCTTGGTCCTTTGCGAAGCCTGCGTAATGCTGGCGACGCTTGTGGAGTTGGAGTTGGCTGGGCCTCAAAGTCTTCTTCCTCTTGTGCTTGTGGGTGATCAGCCCATGATGCATCCTGAGCAATTGGCGTCAGAGTATGACCAATGCTGATGAGTTCGATGTGCGTTAGCACAGGCGATGATACCTGTTGGTGCTCGAGCTGAGGAAGAACTGAATCATCTTCAACATGGTCATGATGACCAATGTCTTTAGCAGCGATGGGATCAGCTGCTGGAATGTCTTCAGCTTCATGAGCCCCTGTGAAAGCAGGCTCATGGACGGTCAGTTGGCGCTCTTGAGGTTCAGCGTCAGGGTGAAGCATGGAGATGGGTTCAACAATCAAGGGCTCTGTGGGAGCAGCCCGTTCCTTCTTGGTCTTTCTCTTCTTCTTGCAGGGGGCAGTAGCAGAGGCTTCAGGATGTTTCCTCTTCCTTGCTTCAGCCTCAGCAGTCCTCGTCTTCTTCAGTTCTGAAGCAGTAGACCTGGCTTTTGGCTTCGAGCCAGTCATGCTAGTTGGGAAGACAATGGGAGCTGCTTCCTGCCTTGGTGCATCGGGTTCAGCCATAGCGGGCTTCTTCTTCTTCTTTGCAGCCATCCTGGGGTCGATGCCACGACGCCCAAGGGCCTTGCGCTTCTCAGCCTCATTGTAGGCTTGCACACACTTGTCAGCCAGGACCTTCATGCGCTCACAAGAACCTTGAGCTTTTGCATGTTTCTTGAGAAAGGCTTCTTTGAGCTCATGCAGCATAATCTTGAAGTTCTTCACCTCTTGCACGCTGAGCTTTGCCATATGCTTCTTGAACTAAGATTTCTCAAAGTCAGTCTTCTGCTTCAGTTCAACTATGCGCTGGGCGATAGCTAGTTCTGAAGCAATGGTGCCATGGAAGGCGACACTGAGGCCAATGGGTAGTTGCAGATCTTCGAAGCTGATGTTGGGCGTGTCAAACCATTCATCATTGAAGTTGTGGATGATTGCCACGTCAAAGAGAGGCAGATTATTGAAGATTTCTGCTTCTTCTTTGCTCTTGATCAGTTGCTCAAGAGCGTCATCTGCAAGATCTTCATCACTTGACAGATCAATGGCATCATTACGCAGAACAGCAGGAGCTATCAGTTCTTGGCCGGTGTGTGGCAGAGGCATCTTGACCTTCTGGGGCTTGGAGATGCGTGACAAATCTTCAGACTGCACACTGTCTTCAGGAGGTGCAGTTGCCAGTGGCTTCTCCCGTGAGATTTTTGGAGCAGAGGCAAGCTTTGAAGCTTTAGGCTGCTTCTTTGGCTTTGGCGCTGCGGGCGCTTCATCTGATTCAGCGTCATCTGCAGGCTCATTCACGGCTGTCCCTTGAACCAAGATATGGGTGATGAGACCTTCAAGGTTGTAGAAAGGACCGACGACATTGGGTTCTGCATCTCGTGTGCCGTCAGCCCTTGGAGCAGAAGGACCAGGGTTGAAGTCTAGTCCCAATGACTTCTTGTTCTGCTTTGCTGAGTTCTGGGCAAACTGGAAGTTGCGCTTGAACAGAATGTCGTCACGACACCATAGTAGTGACGATGAGTGTGCATCTGCAGGCTGTGGCCCACGGACCATGCAGGGATAGAAGCCTTGTTCAATGGCTTCATCTGTGATCCTGGGTTGAAGATTTTTGTAGAGGATGTCTCCCCATGGTCGCTTAATGGCATTCTTTTCAGCATATTCCTTTGTCACAAATCTGTACTTGAACCACTGTTCTGCCCAATAGCGTCGAATCCATTGGATTCGAGTCTTGCGTTGATTGTAATCCTCTTTAGGATCCGTCTTGTACAGTTCTGAGAGGTCATCCGACAGATCTCTTGATGTTTCTCCACGACGCTTTCTGCCACCCTTCCTTGCTGATTTCTCTGAAGCCATGAACTTTAAACTGAAAGGCTTCAATACGTTCAAAGGCTTCAAAGGCTTTTGCTTGCTGGACAGACAGGAACTGGCTTCGGGAAATTTATGTGATACTGTAAGAATTCTGCAAATGAATGCAGACTATGAGAACCAAGGGATTCTCCCACGGACATGTACCTGTGACAGCATTAAGGTGCGAGGGAAGGGGAAGAGGTCATATGCATTCTCAGAAGATTTTGAAGATAAATCAGTTTAGAAGACATTGACCTCATCGTGCGAAGACATTCACTCATAGATAAGGAGTTGGTTCCAGATTTGTATGAATCCATGGATCAGTACAAGTGAGGAATCTAACTACTTTGTGAAGCATAAGTGAATATACTAGGCATGTTATGAGATGCAGTATGAAACAGATCCAACTTGTGTGAATAGAAACTGCTTGTGGTAGAAAGTGATAGAGCTAAACGATCAACGGGGCCGTAAAAAGGAAGTTTTATTTACCACACGAAGAACTGCTAGACGGAGTGAAAAGGAGGCCGAGCAGTTCGATCTTCCGTGCCCTAACTTGGCGATGGAGGACACCTACGGCGACGGCGGAGAGGACGATGTCCGCGGTCGGCGTGAAGACGGCGTCGGAGAGGTTGCGGCAGCGAAGCGCTTCGTCGCCGGCGTCGTCGAGGGCTAGCGGTGGCGCTAGGGTTCGTGCGAGAGTGGAAGAAGAGATAATGACTGTGGTGAGGCGTGTATTTATAGGTACAGGGGCGGCACTGCGTTATTACACAGGTGCCCCTGGCGATTCACATCTGAGGGACACATGGCCGTCATGCAGCATATCGGGGGTTGTTCCATGTCCCATGCACGCCTGGATTGTCGGGTGGTCGTTCCCGCTTCTCCGGGTTTTAGGTGAAGGAATGAGCATTGAAAACGAACTTAATGTTTGTCTCTATATCTTCTGCTGACAAGGACGCAGAGAAGACATTCGACAGTTTCAATAGAATGCATATGATTTGGAGAGATAGAGTTTGAGATAGAAAGCATAGATAGGTTAGGGTCCGATCACATTCACTTAGTTCAAAAGATTCAACAAGAAGACATAGCTATAAGTGAATGCTGTAGAGGATAGAACACTAGTATATATATATATAATCAACAAAGTGAAGATAATCATGAAGACATGTTGAGATTGAAGCCAAACCAAATGTGAAGACATAGCAAACGTAACGCCATGAGTGAAACACTTCAAACAGAACATTTGGTGGTGGCGTTACGCACCGTATAGGAAGTATTAGACCCAGACACGGCGCACAATTATCGTGGCGCTCCGAAGTCAAATTCCACATTAATGTATTCACACTTACAATGTATGTCTTCATTTATGGAAGATATACTTTACTTCGTGTGTTGCACATCTAAGTCATCAATATGCATAAGTGTTAGGATGTGTGCCTGATCACAGGACATTTGAGGATTCCAAGATATTTAGCTCACACCGTAACTTGCAAAATCTCTTCTCATCCAAGGGCTTGGTGAAGATATCTGCCAATTGCTCTTCAGTGTTGACGTGTATGATATCAATATCTTCCTTCACAACATGATCTCTGAGAAAGTGATGACAAATTTCAATGTGCTTTGTCTTCAAGTGCTGAACTGGGTTGTTGGCAATCTTGATGGCGCTTTCGTTGTCGCAGTAGAGTGGCACTTGCTTCAGATGAATGGCATAGTCCTTGAGTGTTTGCTTCATCCACAGAAGCTGACCGCAGCAAGATCCAACAGCAATGTATTCAGATTCAGCAGTGGAGAGAGATACACAGTTCTGCTTCTTTGAAGACCAACATACAAGTGATCGTCCCAGAAAATGACATGTGCCTGATGTAGACTTACGATCCACCTTGTCACCAGCATAATCAGCATCCGAGAATCCAACCAGATCAAACTCTGAGCCCTTTGGATACCATAATCCTAGAGTTGGGGTGTGAGCCAAATATCGAAGAATTCGCTTCACAGCTAAGTGATGCGACTCCTTTGGTGCCGCTTGAAACCGAGCACACATGCAAACACTAAGCATAATATCTGGCCTAGATGCACATAGATAAAGCAAAGAACCAATCATGGAGCGGTATACCTTTTGATCGAACTCTTTACCAATGTCGTCGGGACCCAGATGATGTTTGGCTGGCATTGGCGTCGTGAAGCCTTTGTAGTCTTGCATACTGAACTTCTTTAGGCAATCTTTAAGATACTTCTCTTGAGATATGAAGATGACGTTGCGTTGCTGTCGTATTTGAAGACCGAGGAAGAACTTCAGCTCTCCCATCATGGACATCTGATATTGCTCTTGCATCATATATCCAAACTCTTCAGTTTACTTCTGATTGGTGCAGCCGAAGATAATGTCATCCACATATATTTGGCACACAAACAGTTCATCATCATATGTCTTCGCGAAGAGAGTGGGGTCGAGGGAACCAGGTATGAAGCCTTTGCTCTTCAGGAAGTATTTGAGTGTGTCATACCAAGCCCGAGGGGCTTGTTTGAGGCCATACAGTGCCTTGTTGAGCTTGTATACCATGTCAGGATGTTTTGGATCTTCAAAGCCAGGCGGTTGTGCAACATACACTTCTTCTTCAATCTTGCCATTGAGAAAAGCACTCTTCACATACATTTGATATAGAAGTATGTTATGATGATTTGCATAGGCCAGCAGTATGCGTATGGCTTCGAGTCTAGCCACAGGAGCAAATGTTTCATCGAAGTCAATGCCTTCCACTTGAGTATATCCTTGAGCAACGAGACGAGCTTTGTTTCTGACAACTTGACCATGCTCATCTTGCTTGTTGTGGTATATCCATTTGGTGCCTATTATGTTGTGCTTCCGAGGATCAGGACGCTTAACCAGTTCCCATACATTATTTAGCTCAAACTGTTGAAGCTCTTCTTGCATAGCTTGAATCCATTCAGGTTCCATGAAGGCTTCTTCAACTTTCTTGGGTTCTGGTATTGAGACAAATGCAAAGTGCCCACAGAAATTTGCCAGCTGAGTTGCCCTTGAACGAGTGAGCGGACCGGGTGCATTGATGCTATCAATTATTCTCTCAATCTGCACTTCATTGGAAACACGAGGATGTACAGGGTGAAGATTTTTCTCTTGCTGATCATTGTCGTTGTTAGAGGGAATGTCTTGAGGCTAAGCATTGTCTTCAGGTTGATCAGGTGCAGAGATGATAAGTTCTTCTTCAGGTTGAGCTTCAGAAGGTATGATTTCTCCAGTTCCCATTAGCTTGACTGATTCACTGGATGGAACTTCATCTAGCACATTTGGCAGGTGCTCTCTTTGTGAACCGTTAGTCTCATCGAACCGCACATCCACTGTTTCAACCACTTTATAATGAAAGAGATTGAAGACTCTGTAGGAGTGCGAATCCTTTCCATATCCAAGCATAAAACCCTCATGTGCTTTTGGTGCAAATTTTGAAGTGTGATGTGGATCCTTGATCCAGCACCTGGCGCCAAATACTCTGAAGTAACTGAAATTTGGCTTCTTGCCAGTAAGGAGCTCATAAGATGTCTTGTTCAGAAGCTTGTGAAGATAAACACGATTGATTGTATGGCATGCAGTATCAATGGCTTCAGGCCAGAATTTTCTTGGAGTCTTGTATTCATCAAGAATCGTTCAGGCCATCTCAATGAGTGTTCTGTTCTTGCGTTCGACGACACCATTCTGCTGTGGCGTGTACGGAGCTGAGAATTCATGTGTGATGCCCAAAGTATCAAGATATGTATCAAGGCCAGTGTTCTTGAATTCAGTGCCATTGTCACTTCTGATGTGCTTTATCTTGGCGCCATAGTTGTTCATTTCTCGATTGGCGAAGCGTCTGAAGACATCCTGCACTTCAGTCTTGTAGAGGATTATGTGCACCCAAGTATATCTAGAATAATCATCAACAATGACAAAGCCATAGAGACAAGCAGTAGTAGTAAGAGTTGAGTAATGAGTGGGACCGAAAAGATCCATGTGGAGCAGTTCGAAGGGTCGAGTCGTTGTCATGATTGTCTTCGAGGGATGCTTGGCCCTCGTCATCTTTCCTGCTTCACAGGCACCGCATAAGTGATCTTTCCTGAACTTGACGCCCTCGATGCCTATGACATGCTTCTTCTTTGCAAGGGTGTGGAGGTTCCTCATGCTAGCATGCCCTAGCCTCCGATGCCAGAGCCAGCATTCTGAAGCTTTTGCTAGCAGACGTACGACAAGCTGTGGTCCTGCTGAGAAATCTACCACGTACAAATCATCTTTCCGATACCCTTCAAACCCTAGAGACTTGTCAGATTCCATTAGAACAATGCAACGATATTTTCCAAACATCACAATCATGTTTAAATCGCAAAGCATTGAGACAGACATTAAGTTGAAGCCAAGGGATTAAACAAGCATGACTTTATCCATGTATTAATCCTTTGAGATTGCAACTCTACCTAGACCCAATACCTTACTTTTACCAGTGTTAGCAAATGTGATGTGACTCTTGTCGGATGGACGTAAGGTTGAGTCCATAAGAAGGCTTCTTTTGCCAGTCATGTGATTGGTACACCCACTATCAATAATCCATTCTGAAGACGCTCGTGTCATACCCTACAGTGCAGCTAGGGGGATAGGCTTCACGAAGAGAGTTGTGAAGCAAAAACATTTGACGAAACAGTGGATTATTAAAGCTTAGATCGAGATTAGGACTGATAGGGCAGGTAGCAAGCGACTCAGGAACAAAGTACATAATAAGACCATTTGGGAATTTGATCTTGCGCCCTACAAGCTGTTTAAGGTCCCCAGCAATAGTGTCAGAAGATTTTGGTTTTCTGCTGGAGACCTTTCCCTGCAAAAGAGAGCTAAGCCTTCTTAGCCACCAACATCTTCAGGGGTGGCTTCGAAGCAATGAGTCTAAGTGCAGCATCTGAGAATTTTGGCTTTGAAGCCCTAGCAAAAAGTCTTGCAGGAGGACAATAGTACTCATAAGAATAAGCAGAATAGTTCTTGGTCTTATGAACATGGTGGTTCGATGAACCGCGCTCATATTCATAGGCCTGAGTATGGTTTCCCTGCAAAACATTTGTGTTAGTGCGACTCAGGTGAGTCCTCTGTCTGTATGAAGCCTTTGGACCGTACGAAGCCTATGGTCTGGGGTTTGTCTTCTTCACCTGTGGTGTCATGATGACATTCACAGGAAGATTTTCCAAACACTTTTTCGGCACCCAGATCTTCTTCATAGGCGGCCCATTCCTGCAGTTAGTGCCAATATACCTGGCAAACACTTCACCATTCTGATTCTTAAACAGTTTATAGTTTGCATCAAAGGATTCATCAATGACAATGGGGTTAGCACAAGTGAAGCCAGATAGATTGGATGGATCTGCTGAAGGTTCCTTTGCAGCAACCCATGTGGTTTTGGGGTACCGCTAAGGTTTCTAATAAGAGCCATCAGCATTCATTTTCCTTACGAACCCAACACCCTCTTTCCTCGGGTTTCGGTTCAGAATCTGCCTTTTGAGGACATCACATAGTGTCTGATGCCCTTTAAGACTTTTGTACATCACTGTTTCAAGCAATGTCTTCAACCTAGCATTCTCATCAGCAATAGCAGTGGTATCCTCAGCAGAGGGGTTAGTTCCCACATCAATAGTTGAAGATATTGCAACATTAGCAGCAGTAGAACATTCAACAACAGAAGTAGCATTATCATACTCAATGCAATTAACACATGGTGGTTCAAATCCTTCCTGAGCGGAACTGATCTGTTCGGCGCAAAGTGACTCGTTTTCCTTTTGAAGATCTTCATGAGCCGCTCTCAATTTCTCAAGATCTTGCTTCCTTTGAAGATAATCATAGGAAAGCTTTTCATGAGTTGTTGAGAGTGTTTCGTGACAACTTTCAAGTTCCTCATCCTTTACGTGAAGATTTTTTATGTCTTCAATTAAGGACTCAGATCGAGTCATTTCAGTGCCTAACAGATCATCGCTTTTGTCTAACAGTTTTTGAATATGTTTCGTAGCTTTCTGTTGTTCAGTTGCAATTTTAGCAAGTGTTTTGTAGCTGGGTCTTGAACCACAATCAGAGTCATCTTCACTAGATGTTTGATAGTGAGTAGTGCGTGTGTTTACCTTGGCACCGCGTGCCATGAAGCAGTAGGTAGGAGCGGAGTAGTTCTTGTCATTTGCATCGGTGTCGGTGATGAAGTCATTGTCTTCAGTATTAAAGATGGACTTGGCAATGTATGCTATAGCCAGACTTGCAACGCCAGAATCGGACTCCTCCTCAGACTCCACCTCCGCCTCCTCAGAAGCGGACTCCTCCTGTAAATCCATTTCCTTGCCAACAAACGCACGTGCCTTGCCATATGAGCTCTTCTTGTGTGGCGAAGACTTTGAGGAAGACTTGCAAGAAGACTTTGAGTATTTCTTCTTCTTCTTGTCGTTAGAGTCATATTCCTTGCTCTTCTTCTTCTTTTTGTTCTCATTGTCCCACTGCGGACACTCAGAGATGAAGTGGCCAGTTTTCTTGCACTTGTGGCATGTTTTCTTCTTGTAGTCATGAGCAGAAGCTTCATCATTCCTTGAACTTGATAGTGAAGATTTCCTGAAGCCTTTCTTCTTGGTGAATTTTTGGAACTTCTTAACAAGCATAGCAAGTTCCTTTGCAATGTCTTCAGGGTCATCAGAACTGCTGTCAGATTCTTCTTCAGGTGAGGAGACAGCTTTTGCCTTGAAGGCACGAGTTCGCCCATAGTTTGGACCGTAGATATCTCGTTTCTCAGAAAGCTGAAACTCATGTGTCTTGAGCCTCTCAAGTATGTCAGACGAATTGAGTGTCTTGAAATCAGGACGTTCTTGAATCATCAGGGCTAGGGTGTCAAATGAGCTGTCAAGTGATCTCAGTAGTGTCTTGACGACTTCATGCTTGGTGATCTCAGTAGCGCCGAGGGCTTGAAGCTCATTTGTGATGTCAGTGAGTCGATCAAACGTGAGCTGGACATTATCATTGTCATTTCGCTTGAAGCGGTTGAAGAGGTTGTGAAGGACACTGATTCTCTGATCTCTCTCGGTTGAGACGCCTTCGTTGACCTTGGAGATCCAGTCCCAGACTAGCTTAGATGTTTCCCAAGCACTCACACGGCCATACTGTCCTTTGGTCAGATGACCACAGATGATATTCTTGGCAGTAGAGTCCAGTTGAACGAACTTCTTGACATCAGCAGCAGTGACACCTTCTCCAGCCTTGGGAACGCCGTTCTTGACGACATACCATAAGTCGACGTCAATGGCTTCAAGATGCATGCGCATCTTATTCTTCTAGTAGGGATATTCAGTTCCATCGAACACGGGGCCCGCAGCGGAGACTTTGATTATCCCTGCAGTCGACATAGCTAAAACTCCAGGTGGTTAAACTGAATCACAAAGAACAAGGGAGTAACTTACTCAGATACCAATTAAAAGTGCGTTATATTGACTAGAAGGGGGGTGAATAGGCGATTTTTATGAAAGTCTTCAAAACATGGAAGTTTCGAAGACAAAGATAGAAATAAACCTATTACCATGCAGCGGAAGGTAGACTACACTAGGTAAACCATAGTCAAGTATTGAATGAAGTGAAAGCACAATGACTAATAGCAGCTAGGTAGTAAGGATAAGGTAGGAAGATATTATGAAGCCAAACAGAACACGCAGTTACTTAGTGAAGACTAAAGATAGTGCAATCATACAATGACTTCACAAGGACCAACAGTAAGTAAAGGGAAGGGAAGGATGAAACCAGTGACTCATTGAAGACAATGATTTGTTGGACCAGTTCCAGTTGCTGTGACAACTGTACGTCTGGTTAGGGCGGCTAGGTATTTAAACCTGAGGACACACAGTCCCGGACACCCAGTCCTGAACAAGCAGCTTAGGACACCCAGTCCACACCGTATTCCCCTTGAGCTAAGGTCTCACAGACCTTGCCCAATCACTCTGGTAAGTCTTCAAGGTAGACTCCCAAACCTTCACAGACTTCGTTCACCGGTGATCCACAATGTCTCTTGGACGCTCAGAGCGCGACGCCTAATCAGCTGGAGGATTCACAGTCCTCAAGTGTTATAAGTCTTCAGATCACACAGACAAGAAGACTTAAGTGATGCCTAATTCTCTTTGGCTCTGGGTGGTTAGGGCTTTATCCTCGCAAGGAATTCTCCCTCAAAGGCTTCGAGGTGGGTTGCTCTCAAACGACAAAAGCCGCATACTAATTCTGAGCAGCCAACCGTTTATGGTTGTAGGGGGTGGGCTATTTATAGCCACTAGGCAACCCAACCTGATTTGTCCGAAATGACCCTGGGTCACTCTGACACGTGTTCCAACGGTTAGATTTCAAACTCACACGGCAACTTTACTTGGGCTACAAGCAAAGCTGACTTGTCCGACTCTGGACAAGATTCGCTCTAATAGTCTTCACTCAAAGACATAGGTTTTGGTTAAGCATCACTTCAGTCATTATGACTGGTTCTCTTGGACCCCACATAATAGTACGGTGGTTCCTATGACTCAACAGAGAAGAAAAAGAACTATGAAAGATCTAAGTCTTCGAGCTCCATAGGCTTCATGCGATGTCTTCTCTTGTCATAGTCTTCAATGAGAATATCTTCATAAACCACCTTTGACATCAATGTCTTCATACATTTTTAGGGGTCATCTTTGGTATGAAAACCGAATCAATGAGGGACTTCTACCTGTGTTATCCTGCAATTCTCACAAACACATTAGTTCCTCAACTAAGTTTGTCGTCAATACTCCAAAACCAACTAGGGGTGGCACTCGATGCACTTACAATGATGTGTTTATCTACCATGTGCATACGTTATTTGCTTTGTTGTGTGCATGTGTAGGATACTTGGACTTCGTGTGAACTTCCACGTCACGTGAGTTGACAATCCGAGCTCTTGAGAGCGAACCACCTTCTACCACGATGATTCTACATTGCACTTGCTTGTACTTCAGCATTGTGAAGGACGCAAAAGAACATGCTTTCAAGGTGATATCCTTCTCTTTTGAGAACCCCCAAACCACGAGCATGCATATTGTGGATCATACTACTTGTGTTGCTTGCACCATGCGACTTATTTGTCATCTTGGACCCCTTTCTTGCGCACATCTTAGAGATCTTGCTTCCACTTGTCATTTTCACAATTCCATGCTTCATGATATATATGCCTTGTGTGTTGCACCCAATTCTTGGATTACTTGCTCCTATCACATGTTTGGTTGCAACAATGTCATCACTTCACATATGCCATGTCCCATCGATTGCTACATGCTTGCTGATGTAGGGTAGAACCCTAATCGCCTTATCTTTCACGAAAGGAGCGGATCCCGCGAAGAACACGAGGAACACAAAGAGGGAAACGGGGGAAATCACAAGGGGAAACACAAGAGGAACACTAAAACTAACAAGAACAAGTCACACATGTGCTAGATCCTTGGATACATAGAACGATACACGATCCACGGACAACTAGGGACGATACAAAAGGGAAACTGGTTCTTCTCCGTGAGGAGGTCTTGATGTTCTTCCCTAAAGAGGGGTCTTGAATCCGCTTGGGGGATCTTCTCCGGTGGAGGCTCGAATCTCCGAGGAGAAGGTAACCAAGTGGATGAGCAAAGCTCACACAAAATATGAGCTAATCCTTTGCTAACCCTAGAGAGTTGTACGGGATGGATTATATATAGTCTAGGGGGTAGAAGGGGTACACGGGCCTCGGCCCTTTACTATGCGCAGACAGGGAGGCCGGATGTCCGGGCGTCGGGCCGGATGTCCGGGCGTTCGCGGAGGGCCGGATGTCTGGGCTGTGGAGGCCGGATGTCCGGGCTGGTGAAGCTGGCCATGTTGCTCTCGGGTTCGGGGGGGTCCGGATTTCTGGGCGGGGGGGCCGGATGTCCGGGACCTTGAGAAGTGTCGGATATCCGGGCTTGCGGTGCCGGATGTCCGGGGCCTGTAGGCACTTGGTGGTTGAGGAGCTGTAGAGCCGGATGTCGCTCAAGGAGCCGGATGTCCGGGGCCTTGGCCGGATGTCCGGGGCCTGGGAGATGCCCTTGGCTCCTTCCGTTGGTTCTCCTCATCCGTGGACTTGGGGACTCGTCCGTCTTCATGCGCATATTCGGGAGGACCCTCTTGGTACCTAATCATGCACAACATCTCGGACTTAGGTAGTAGCCATGTCTCATGCATAGAAAGTGGAAGTTCGGAGAGGAGTGAGTTCACCTTATCTTCAATAGCTTTGGCTCGGGCTCGTGTCATTGGTCCAAGTGGTGCCATTGGAGGTGTGGGTGCGTCCATGGGGATGATCTTGGGATGCTCCGCATCATCTCCCCTCCCTTGGGGAAGATCCATCCTCGGATCGAAATCCTCATCACCATGGTAGGGCGAGAGATCTTTGATGTTGAAGATGTCGCTCACGGAGTACTTGTCACGAGGAATGTCGATCTTGTAAGTGTTGTTGTTGTAGAGTGCAAGCACCTTGAATGGTCCATCCGCGCGTGGTCGAAGTTTGGACTTGCGTTCTTGGGGAAAGCGGTCCTTGCGAAGGTGTAGCCACACGAGGTCTCCAATGTTGAATATCATAGGGTGCTTGTTGACGTTGAGCTTGGTCGGAAGGCGTTGTACCTGGCGCTCGATGGTGTTTCTTGTATCTTCATGCACCTTCTTGATATGGGTCGCTCTTGCACTTACGTCCAAATTGATTCGCTCTTGGAGTGGTAGAGGTAGAATATCCAATGGTGACAAAGGGTTGAATCCGTAGACGGCCTCGAAAGGGGACTTGCCGGTTGTTGAGTGTCTTGCTTGGTTGTAGGCGAACTCGGCGATGGGTAGACACTCCTCCCACTCCTTGATGTTCTTCTTGATGAGTACTCGAAGTAGAGAGGAGAGTGTGCGGTTTGTCACCTCCGTCTAGCCATTGGTTTGAGGATGGTACGCCGTGGAGAAGAGTAGCTTGATTCCGAGCTTAGCGCATAGGGTCTTCCAAAACTAGCTAAGGAACTTGACGTTGCGGTCCGAGACGATGGTTTTTGGCACACCATGGAGACGCAAAATTTCCCTACAAAAGAGATTAGCAACATGTGAAGCATCGTCAATCTTGTGGCAAGGAATAAAATGTGCCATTTTTGAGAAACGGTCCACAACGACAAATATGGAATCTTTCCCATTTTGAGTTCTAGGAAAACCAAGTACAAAGTCCATGCTAATGTCTTCCCATGGTTGGTACGGGATTGGTAAAGGCATATAGAGACCATGAGATTGAGCTTTGGGCATAGCTTTGCGACATGTAGAACACCGGTTGGTGAAACGATTGACGTCCTGAAACATCTTTGGCCAAAAGTAGCTCTTCGAGAGCGTGGCGAACGTCTTTTCGTGTCCGAAGTGTCCCATAAAGCCTCCTCCATGCGATTCCTGCAAAAGCAACAAACGAAGAGACGACTCGGGGATGTAAAGTCTGTTAGCTCTCATAAGATAGTCGTCTTTGATGTAATATCGTTCCCAAGATGTATTCGACAAAAACTTGGCATAAGGAGTAGCAAAAGTTGCATCATGCTCATACAATTCTTGATATGCTCGAAGCCAATGACATCTAACTCAATTTGCATGACAAGCATGCATATGCGGGAAAGAGCATCTGCTACGATGTTTTCTTTACGCTTGATGTACATGATGACATAGGGAAAAGACTCAATAAATTCACTCCATTTAGCATGACGCTTGTTCAACTTTGTTTGTCCCTTAAGATACTTGAGAGTCTCATGATCGGTATGAATGATAAACTCATGCGGACGAATGTAATGTTCCCATTCAAGCAAAACCCGGACTAAAGCATATAGCTCTTTGTCATAGATGGGGTAATTGAGTTGTGCTCCGGAAAGTTTCTCACTAAAGTAAGCTATGGGGCGCTTATCTTGCGTTAACACACCTCCTATGCCATTACCACTAGCATCACAATGAATTTCAAAAGGCTTGTTGATGTTGGGTAACGCAAGCACGGGAGCATGAGTAAGGAAATTCTTAAGCTCATTGAATGCGGTATCTTGGGATGGTCCCCAAACAAAAGGCGCATTCTTCTTGCTCAAAGCATGCAAAGGCGAAGCAATGGTGCTAAAATCCTTCACAAAGCAACGAAAGAAACCCACAAGGCCAAGAAAACTATGCACTTGATGCAAGTTGGTTGGTTGCTGCCAAGTCTTAATAGCATTAATCTTGGACTCATCAACATGAACACCCTTAGTAGAAACAACAAAATCCGAGAAAACGAGCTTATCAACACCAAAAAGGCATTTCTCCATATTAGCATAGAGGCTCTTTGATAGATTTGCAAAACACAAGAATGTCATCAAAGTAGACCGCAACAAATATACCAATGTAAGTGCGAAAGACATGATTCATGAGGCGCATAAAAGTGCCTGATGCTTCCGAAAGACCCATAGGCATGACTAACCACTCATACAAACCAAACTTGGTTTTGAAGGCGGTTTTCCATTCATCACCCTCTTTTATGGGGATTTGATAGTAACCACTCTTAAGATCAATTTTGGAAAATATAGTGGCACCGCAAAGATCATCAAGCATATCATCTAGGCGTGGAATGGGATACCTATAGCAAATAGTGATAGCATTGATAGGTCTACAATCGGAGGACATGCGAAAACTACCATCACGTTTTGGCACAAGAATGACCGGAACGGCACAAGGGCTCAAACTTTCACGCACATGTCCATGGTCTATGAGATGTTTTACTTGACTTTGTATTTCTTTTGTTTCGTCGGGGTTGACACGGTATGGAGCTTTGTTTGGAAGAGGTGCTCCGGGGATGAGGTCGATTCGGTGCTCAATGCCTCATAGAGGAGGTAGACCCGGAGGTAGCTCATTGGGGAAAACATCTTGAAATTCCTGCAAAAGAGAAGACAACACTAGAGGAAGAGTGTGAGAAGTGTTAGTTTGTGATGCATTGTCCTTGCACACGAGGACGTAGTGTAGGACACTAGATGGGTTCCCACACACTTCTCTTATCTCACGTTTGGTGGCAAATAGAACTAGGTTTTTGTTTTCGCTCATCGTGGAGGCACTCAATTTTGGCTTATGGCGCTCACTCTCTTTTTGGTGGCTCGCTCTCTCACTATGATCTCCACGATGGGTGGCTTGCTTGTCGGCGATCACTTGACTTGGCGACATTGGACGGAGGACGTACTCCTTGCCCTTCATCTTGAAGATGTAGTGGTTCGTTCGGCCATTGTGTACGACTCCTCTATCGAATTGCCATGGCTGTCCAAGGAGAAGATGACAAACGTTCATTGGAACGGCGTCACACTCCAAGGTGTCTTCGTAGGCGCCGATCTTGAAGGAGACTTGTACTCGGTGCTCGACTTGGATAGTGCCGGAGACACTAAGCCATTGCACTTTGTATGGATGTGGATGCTTCGTCTTGGGCAATTGGAGCTTGGAGCAAAGTTCTTCACTTGCGAGATTATGACAACTCCCTCCATCGATGATGACCTTGACGGATCGTCCATTAATGCCGGCCTTGGTGTGGAATATGTGGCATCGTTGGTCTTCTTCTTGGTGATTTTGGAGAGTCAAGACTTTGGAGACAACTAGTGCGGGGCTTGAGTCTTCATCACAAATGACTTGTTCTTCTTCATTGTTCACTTGGCGGTGCATGGCGACTTGCTCGAGGGCTTCCATTTCGCCTTCGCTCATGGAGTCATAAGTGCCATCGTCGTTGAAGACCATGGTTTGCTTGTTGGTCCACTCGTAGGACTTGTGGCCGCGGCCTCCGCAAGTGAAACACTTGAAGGAACTTGTCTTGACGGTTTCGTCGATTGGAGTTGATGATGATGAAGCTCTCGGCTTGAAGTTGCTCGTAGGAGGATGGCTTATAGGTGACGAAGCTTTCTTGGAAGTCGACTTGTCGATGTTGGAAGTAGAAGGTCTTGTAGTCGGTGTTGGAGTCGTTGAAGCTTGGTTGTTGGAGAAGCCGTAGGACTTGGATGAGAACTTGGCATACTTGAAATCATCTTGCACTTGGCGTTCCGCTTTGGTAGCTTGGTGCACTAGCTCGATGAGATTTGAGTATGGTTGGAAGTCGGCGATCTTCTTGATAGGGTGATTGAGTCCGTTCAAGAAACGTGCCATTGTTTGCTCATCATCTTCCGTGACATTGGCTCTTATCATTGCAATCTCCATCTCCTTGTAGTATTCTTCAACGCTCTTTGTTCCTTGCTTGAGTTGTTGAAGTTTCTTGAAGAGGTCGCGGTTGTAGTAGGTAGGTACGAAGCGTGCTCTCATGACATCCTTCATTTGGCCCAAGTAGTGATGGGTGGTTCACCTCTTGCCTCTCGGCGCTCTATGATTTGTTCCCACCAAATGAGGACATAATCTTGGAACTCAAGGGATGCCATCGCGATCTTCTTCTCTTATTCAAAATTGTGCAAACGGAAGATCTTGTCAACCTTCGATGCCCATGAAAGTTACTCTTCGGGATCGTTGCTTCCGTTGAACTTGGGCATGGCGAACTTGAGTTTGCCATAACGTTGCTCTTCATTGTGTTGGGGTCAGGGATGATGACGCCCATGTTGTTGATGATTGATCAACTCATGGTGCTCTTGGCGCAGAGGGTTGTTATCGCCATGTTGTTCTTGTCGTGGAGGATCTCCATTGTCTTCATGATCTTGATTGACTTGTTGTTCTTGGCGAGCTTGTGGAGGAGCTTGTCGAGCTCGAGGAGGAACTTGACGATGCACGTGAGCTTGAAATCTTCGTTCTTGAATTTCTTCGCGAAGTGCTTCCTCTTGTTCATGGGCTTGTCGGCTTCGGTCGGCAACGGCTCGACTCGAATCGCGTAGAGCTTGTTGCGCCACAAGTGCTTGAGCATCATGGAGTTGTTGTTCTTGACGTTGTGCCTCGGCATCTTGAGCATTTTGGTGTAGACGCGCTCGCTCTTCCTCTTCATGCTGGCGTTGTCGTTGCCATTCTCGAGCTAGCGCAAAGGCCTCTTGAGTTTGACGTTGTCGGCGCTCTTGAGAGTCGGTGTCTCGTAGGGGATTGAGGCTTGCTTGACGGTCGGTGCACGCGGCTCGACAAAGAGTGTTCGATGTCGGTGTACTTGAGCCAGAGAGGGTGAAGTCTTGAAGTGGAAGACGAGCGGTTGAGGAACAAAGCACGGATTTCGTCCATCCTTGTGTCATTGTCTTGCTTGTGATCGTCGAGCTTGTGGTCGAAGTAGTCCCTTGTACGTTGCTTGGAAAGTCGCAAGTCGGCGGCAAGATTGTCGATGCGTTCACACATAGCTTGTTGCTCTTGATGCAAAGCACGTTGTGCACCAAAGAGGTGACTCTTGGTGACCAAGGAGTTCATGTCGTCGTCTTGCTCCATGAAGAGTGGATTGGTAGAAGTACTTGGCCTATCCATCATTCCAAGACAAATGTGAGTGGTAGAAAGAGAAGAACGAGTACCAAATGTACCTTTACCGAAGTTGAAAGTGGATCGAAGATCACTCCGATGTAGGACATGGAAATAGCACAATTGGTACGAGTTCTTGTCGGTTTCTCACACCTACACAAGTAAAAGCTTTTGGTGGGGCTTGGTTAGGATGGTGGCACAAAATTTGATGCAATTGTAAGTGAGATTCAATAATGTTGGAAAAGATTCGCAAGATGCAATGTAACAAGTAGACCAAGCATATAAGGTACACGGAAACACACGCGCAAAAAGATAAGTGGGGTTGTGCAACCAAGGTTGAGCCAAAATGTGGAATCCACAAAAATGCTATTGTTGCACAACACTAGAGAGACACTAGCACGATTGCACAATAGGAGGATACAAGAACTTGTGCACAACCTACTAAGTAAAAATGTAACAACTTCTATCCCAAATATGTTCTATGCAAGGTGTTGCTATGATATGATCCAAGATGATCGAGTATGACAATCTTAATGTTGTAGGATGATATGGTTCTTGCTTAAAAGCTCTTTGCTTATCTTTTCTCTTTGCTTAAAAGATTGTTTGGCTCTTTGATGTTTGAGCTCTTTTCTCATGCAATGCTTGACAAACCAAGATAGAAAATGAGTATTCGATGATAACTTTGTGACACAAGAGATGATACCAATATATGAAACAATGATGTATGTATGCTATGGGAAGTATGATCACTAATGTGCACAAGTCTCGTTGCCGGCAATACTCAATGGCTAGTCTCGATGGGTATGCAACACAAAGGAGTAAGGCTATGATGGCTACCAATGTAATGGCAAGAATGATGTGTCCAATACCAAGATGAGGTTACCGGTCTTGCTTCCGGTATGGTGTCAAAATGGTGGCATGAATACCAAGATGTATTCGAGGTGGTCGTTGTTGATGACGCGTTCGTGGCGAAGATGAGCGGCGGTGATGTCGATGTCGAACCGTACCTAAATAGACGAAACACAAAAGGATACGGTACCGCAACTCAAATTCTCAAACCTCGAAGTAGCAATTGTGTCGGAGAGCGAAACGTTCCAAAAATGGTTGGGTTATGCGGAAGTGGTGGAGGTATGCGGAAGTATATATGGTATATGGTTAACACCGGAACAAAATTTGGTGGAAATTGGGGCGGTGGATGGATATGTGGTTGCCAGGGGCCGGGTGTCCGGGTGGAAGGTCGGATGTCTGGGTGGAGCTGGATGTCCGAGCTCTGGATCCGGGGACGAACGGGATGAACACCGCATGGGGAGGTTAAATCCGGGTGAAATTCAGAGGAATTTGTGGATGGAAATTGGGGGGGAAAGGATGGGAAGCTAGATCCACTCAAAACAAAGCAAATCCACGGATCCAAACCAATAAAATCTCAACACACCAACAAATCACAAAAACAATTTGGGGCTATTTTTGGTGGGCAATTTTCGAATTAGGACGAGAAACAACAAAACAAGGCTAGAAACACAACGGGGAGGCTCCGAAATCGTGGTCAACGTGGCTCTAGATACCAAGACGATGTAGGGTAGAACCCTAATCGCCCGATCTTTCACGAAAGGAGCAGATCCCGTGAAGAACACGAGGAACAAAAAGAGGGAAACGGGGGAAATCACTAGGGGAAACAGAAGAGGAACACTCAAACTAACAAGAACAAGTCACACATGTGCTAGATTCTCGGATACATAGAATGGTACACGGTCCACGGATAACTAGGGACGATACAAAAGGGTAACCGGTTCTTTTCCGTGAGGAGGTCTTGATGTTCTTCCCTAAAGAGGGGTCTTGAATCCGCTTGGGGGATCTTCTCCGGTGGAGGCTCGAATCTCCGAGGAGAAGGTAACGAAGTGGATGAGCAAAGCTCTCTCACAAAATATGAGCTAATCCTTTGCTAACCCTAGAAAGTTGTACGGGATGGAGTATATATAGTCTAGGGGGTAGAAGGGGTACATGGGCCTCGGCCCTTTACTCTGCGCAGACAGGGAGGCCGGACGTCCGAGCGTCGGGCCAGATGTCCGGGCATTCGCAGACGGTCGGATGTCCAGGTTGTGGAGGCCGGATGTCTGGGCTGGTGAAGCTGGCCATATTGCTCTCGGGTTCGGGGGGGGGGGTCGGTTTCTGGGGGCAGGGGGGTCGGATTTCCGGGCAGGGGGGCCGGATGTCCGGGCTTGCGGGGCCGGATGTCCGGGGCCTGTAGGCATTTGGTGGTTGACCAGCTGTAGAGGAAGGCGCTGTAACACCCCGGATGTAATTTACCTAATATGTACTCCAACTCTTGTTGTTTCCGGCGTTAAGTTATTTTATTTTCTCGGGTTCGGGTTTTTTTCTCCATGTGTTGTTGTCGTTGTCATGCATCTCATATCATGTCATCATGTGCATTGCATTTGCATACGTGTTCATCTCATGCATCCGAGCATTTTCCCCGTTGTCCGTTTTGCATTCCGGCGCTCCTATCTCCTCCGGTGGTGATTTCTACCTTTCTTTCGTGTGTGGGGTTTAAACATTTCCGGATTGGACCAAGACTTGCCAAGCGGCCTTGGTTTACTACCGGTAGACCGCCTGTCAAGTTTCGTACCATTTGGACTTCGTTTGATGCTCCAACGGTTAACCGAGGGACCGAGAAGGCCTCGTGTGTGTTGCAGCCCAACACCCCTCTAATTTGGCCCAAAACCCACCAAAACCTTCTCCATCTTCTAGAGCATTCGATCACGATCGTGTGGCCGAAAACCGCACCTCATTTGGACACTCCTAGCTCCCTCTATGCCTATAAATACACCCCCCTCTGTAATTCGCGGTTCCCCTCTCCCAAAACCCTAAAAATCGCCTCCTCCGCGCGGGTGAACATGTCCGCCGGCTGCCGAACATGTCCACCGCGCCCCACATCGCCGCCGGGCCCGCGAGCCCATCTCCGGCCCGCTCCGGGCCACGGCGGGCCAGATCCGCCCGGTCAGCGCGCCCCGCGCCCTCCGGCCGCCGCCCGTCGCCGGCGAGCCCTCGCCGGAGCTCGCCTTCCCCGCCGGCCACCGCCTCCGCCGCCGCACTGGGCCGCCGCCCTGGTCCTCGCCCCGGCGCCGCCCGACACTGGCAACCGCGCCTGCCGCGCCGCCTCCCGCCGTCCCGCGGCCAGATCCGGACGCCGGCGAGCTCCCGTCGCCGCCCCTGCCTTCTCCGGCGTGGATCCGGCGAGATCTGCCGCCGCTTTGAAATCCATGCCGCGGTCAACCCTAGATCCGCGAGGTGATGAATTTCTCCAAGTCCCCGATTTCCAGATTCAAATGCCCTTGTTCATCATGCCGTAACTTTGCATCCGTAGATCCGTTTTGGGCGTGTAGCATATCAAAATGTTCGCTTCAGAGAGCACATCATTTCATCTCATTGCATCATTTTCATTTGAGTTCAGGTTGATGCCCGAAATGCTGTTGGAAGAGTGCTTTTTGAGTTAATTGTCAGATCTGCTGCACCAAATAGCTATTTGTCATTTTTTTCATGATTAATGTGTGCATGATATGCCCCTGAGCTCTACATGTGTTTTGTTATATGCTTTGTCGTCATTCCAGAGGTGCTATCCATGTATTTTTGTGATGTGTGTGGTGACTAGCACAAGCTTGCAAAGTGGTGCATTTGTTAATGCTGATTTCAGGGACTTAGCAATTCCACTAAGTCCTTGATCTGTTTTTATCAATATGTCATATGTTCATATTGTTTCCTAGTGATTCGTGCGTCTATTGAGGAGGATCAGTAAGGATGCTTTGTTAATCTTGTAGTGCTCTATCCATCCATATCCTTGTTTGCAATTATGGAGCACCCTAGCTTGAGTCAATCGAGCTCTATGTGTACTATTTTGTGAATCTGGGCAGATTGTCTACTTGTTAGCGATTTTGTCGAGGATGTTGTAGTTGATCCGTGCATGCTATGTTGTTGTTCTTGCCATGTCTAGCTTTTATAACATGCATTCTTGTAGGGTGTATGCTTAGATTGTCATGCCTTGCTCTGTAGTGAGTGCATCGAGCTTGTAAACATGCCTACTTGATATCTGATTTGCATGCTCCAGTTTTTCACCAAGTCTGTGATCTGATTATGTTTTTGCCATGTTCACATGCTTGCAATTGTATTTTCTGATCCCTTTTGGCTCAAGGTCACTAAGGGACTTTTGTTAAGCTCTTTGAGTAGCTCCATGCCATGCTTTAATTTGCCATGTTAAGTTCTTGTAGCATATAGTTTTGGTGCTCCAAAGAGGGCTACCTGATCTGAAATTCCAGGCTTGTGTTAATTTCACTAAGCCAGAAATCTGTTTACCAATTGCACTTTTGCCATGCTTGTTTGAACCTGTTAATGGATGAATTGGCCGTAGCTCAGTGTTCCTTTCTTGTCAAGCATCATGAGTGGATCCATTCCATGTATTTTATTGCCATGTTTGAGTGCTTTAGCTTAATTATCTTGATGCATTTAGATGGCTACTTACTATTTATCGCAGACCGGTGCCATATTTGAATTGCTTGCCATTTCGAAACCGTGTCTCCGATTCTGGTGTTCTTTATATCGTTTTCAAGCGAAATAATCTCACCTTTCCAGTGGCACACTTGGATTTCCAAGTTGAGGCCAAGTTCAATCATTCCTTGTCAAATCTTGCATATGCATCGCATATCGCATCCCGCATAGCAT
Organism: Triticum urartu; assembly: GCF_003073215.2. Classification (NCBI taxonomy): domain Eukaryota; kingdom Viridiplantae; phylum Streptophyta; class Magnoliopsida; order Poales; family Poaceae; genus Triticum; species Triticum urartu. The sequence goes on from NC_053027.1 coordinate 477,332,357, forward strand.
ACCATGTTTGCATCATGTTGTTTGAGCTTTGCACGTGGTTGATTGTGTTCCTTTTGCTTGTTTTTCTTATTTGGGTAGAGCCGGGAGACGAGTTCGCTAACGAGGAGCCCGTTGAGTTTTCTTTCGAGGACCCAGTCAACTCTAACAACTTTGCAAGCAAGATGATCATACCCTCGAAATCACATCTATCTTTGCTTTGCTAGATGCTCGCTCTTTTGCTATGCCTATGCTACGATGCCTACCACTTGCTTATCATGCCTCCCAAATTGCCATTTCAAACCTCTAACCCACCATGTCCTAGCAAACCGTTGATTGGCTATGTTACCGCTTTGCTCAGCCCCTCTTATAGCGTTGCTAGTTGCAGGTGAAGATTGGAGACCGTTCCTTGTTGGAACATTATTTACTTGTTGGGATATCACTATATTATCTTGTTATCTTAATGCATCTATATACTTGGTAAAGGGTGGAAGGCTCGGCCTTTTTCCTAGTGTTTTGTTCCACTCTTGCCGCCCTAGTTTCCGTCTTACCGGTGTTATGTTCCCGGATTTTGCGTTCCTTACGCGGTTGGGTAATAATGGGAACCCCTTGATAGTTCGCCTTGAATAAAACCCTTCCAGCAATGCCCAACCTTGGTTTTACCATTTTCCACCTAGCCTCTTTTTCCCTTGGGTTTTCGGAGACCAAGGGTCATCTTATTTAAACCCCCCCCCCGGGCCAGTGCTCTTCTGAGTGTTGGTCCAAACAGAGCCATTTGCAGTGCCACCTCGGGGAAACTCGAGGTTTGGTTTTAGTTGTACGAGAACGAGATATGTGCAGCTCCTATCGGGATTTGTCGGCACATTCAGGCGGTGTTGCTGGATTTGTTTTAACTTGTCGAAGTGTCTTGTAGAACCGGGATACCGAGTCTGATCGGAATGTCTTGGGAGAAGGTATACCCTTCGCTGACCGTGAGAGCTTGTCATGGGCTAAGTTGGGACTCCCCTGCAGGGATTTGATCTTTCGAAAGCCGTGCCCGTGGTTATGGGCAAATGGGAATTTGTTAATGTCCGGTTGTAGATAACTTGAACCTTAACTTAATTAAAATGAATCAACCGTGTGAGTTACCGTGATGGTCTCTTCTCGGCGGAGTCCGGGAAGTGAACACGGTGTTGGAGTAATGCTTGCCGCAGGTTGTTCTCTAGTTATTCGTTCGCGCTTTGCCTTCTCTTCTCGCTCTCTTTTGCAAACAGGTTAGCCACCATATATGCTAGTCGCTTGCTGCAGCTCCACATATTTTACTTTGCTTTACCTATAAGCTTAAATAGTCTTGATCGCGAGGGTGCGGGATTGTTGAATCCCCGTGGCTCACAGATTACTTCCAAACCAGATGCAGGGCCTGATGATTCCGTTCCATATGATGCGCTTCAGCTCAAGTGGGAGTTCAACGAGGACTCACGCCGTTACTATGTGTCTTTCCGTGATGATCAGTAGTGGTGCCCAGTTGGGGCGATCGGGACCGTGTCGCATGTTGGGTTGATCTTTTATTTTGGCACCGTAGTCGGTCCATGAGTGATTGGATGATGTAATGCTATTTATGTACTTTGTTTGACGTGGCGAGTGTAAGCCAACTATGTACCTTCCCCTTTTGTTATCTATTTACATGGGATGTTGTGAAGATTGCCTTACTTGCGACATTGCTTTCAATGTGGTTATGCCTCTAAGTCGTGCTTCGACATGTAGGAGATATAGCCGCATCGAGGGCGTTACAAGTTGGTAATCAGAGCCTTCCCCGACCTTAGGAGCCCCACTGCTTGATCGTTATTAGCGGCCGAGTTGAGTCTAGAAAAAAATGTTTTGAGTCATTTAGGAATTATATATCGGAGAGTTTAGGAATTCTTTTTACTCCTCAGTCTCCTCATCACTCTGGTAAGGCATCCTCACGTAGAGTTTTGACTCTTCTCTTCTCAAATTTCACTAAAAAAATTTAGGATCACGCGGGTATCTTGGAATCGTTCCGATGGATTTGCGACGAGAAAATTGTTCTTGGTGCCTCCTGCCATTTAGGGGTTGTGGCAGTGTCCCGGGGAGTTGAGCTCCGAGGTGTTGTCATCACAATTTTATTGTTCCAATTCTGGAATTCCTGAGTTTAGTACGCCGACATCAAAAATCTCTTTTATGCAGTTGTTGGTGAGATAACCTCGACGCCACCCAGTACTGGGGCGGGAGTTCGGGAGTATTGCCATAACTTGTATAATGGATGCTTTTCGGAGGTTGAGGTAGACGGTTTCCGAAGTTTTTCTCGGTTATGTGTTGAAGGATGGATACAGCTGGATGTAGGATTTGCTAGATTTGGGTGAGATATTATGCTTCCCATGTATCCCCAACACCTGATTGCATAACCGGAAAGGTTCGGGAGTTTCATAGGTGGGAATTCTTGTAGCTCTAGTTCTTCTTCCACAGATATTTGGTTTGAGATTGGCATTTCTTACCGAGTATTCGTTCTTGTTCCGTACCTTGTTGATTTATTCCGCTACCTAAATTCTAAGTGGCTTCTCAATTTATGGAAATGTGACCATTTCAAGTGGAATGCATTCGTTCTTATCTTCGGATGTGAAGACTATATGTTGCAATTTCAACCCGCTTGATTCAGCTTCAATTTTATCTGTCAATGTGCTAACGGATGTCACCCTCTTCAGGATGGCTCCCGCTAAGAGAAGCAATAAGAATCAAAATCAGGATCCTCCACCACCACCACCTCCTCCGGAGGCATGGCAAGCTGTGATGGACGCTACCAATGCAAACACGCAGTTGATCATACAAATTCTTCAAGAGCGCAATCAAGCGAACCAAGGCAACCAAGGCCACCAAGGCAACAATCAGAATCACTTTGCTACACTCAACCAGTTCCTTGCTAACCAGCCAAAGACCTTCAGCAACTGTGTTGAGGCAACTGATGCTGATGATTGGCTCATGGACTTATGCAAGCATTTCGAGTGCAGTAACGTCAGGCCTGAGGACTTTGTCAAGTTCGCTTCCTTCCAACTCAAAGACCAAGCTACAGAATGGTTCCAGCAGTACAAGGATTCCAGAGGAGGCCGTGTGATTACCTGGGATGAATTCCTTCAAGACTTCAAAGCTCATCATATTCCTCAGAGCGTGGTTGAAAGCAAGCGTGAGGAATTCCGCAACCTGAAGCAAGGTTCTATGTCTGTCTATGACTACAACAAGTTGTTTCAGAAGCTCACCCGCTTTGCTAAATAGGACGTCCCTGATAAGAAGAGCATGATATACCAGTTCAGGGGTGGTCTAAGAGAAGAAATCCAGCTAGCTCTTGTTCTCTTTGAGCCCTTGAGGTACGATGAGTTCTACAACATGGCATTGAAGCAAGAGGCTGCCCAACTGAAGTGTGATGCTTCCAAGAAGCGAGTCAGAGATGCTACTCCTTCTTCCTCTACTCAAGTGGCCAAGCAGCAGAAGTATTGGCTTCCTCCTCCTCCGTTCTGTCAGTCGTATCAACAGAAGAGCAAAGGTGGCAGTGGATCTTCCCACCCACCCAACCCTGTCTTTCAGAACAAGACTTCGTCTCAAGCTCCAAGATCGAGTGCTCCGTACCACCGTCCGCTTTCAGAGGTCACGTGCAACAAGTGCCAACAGAAGGGTCACTATGCCAACAAATGCTTCAATCAGAGGCGTCTCCCTCCACCTCCTCCTATGAGATCGGCAAGTACAGATGTGGTCAAGCATAACCCCAAGCACGCCAAGGTCAATTTGCTGAATGCAGCTCAGGCAGAGGACTCGCCAGATGTCATCATGGGTAACCTTCCTGTTAACGATGTTCCCGCAAAAGTTCTTTTTGACACTGGTGCATCGCTTTCTTTTATTTCAACACCATTTGTTGCCAAGCATGATTTTGTGACCGAAAGGATTCCTTTCCCGTTGAAGATTGTGTCTCCGGGCAAGCAAATGACTTCTAACAATTGCGTCCCGGATGTTTCTATCATGTTGGGCGACTACAAGTTTCTTTCTTCTCCGGTGGTTCTTGGTAATTCGGATATTGATCTTATTCTCAGAATGGATTGGCTTACTAAGCGCAAGGCGCATCTTGATTGTGCTGCCAGGCAGATTCAATTGACTCATTCGTCTGAGGATGTTATTGTCTTTGCCGCTTGTGATGATACCATGTACAAATTTTACGAACGGAAGCTCTTATTTTCATATCTGTTTTCTCTCAATGAGAAGGGTGAACTGGATGCCATCTCGCAAATTCCAGTCATTTGCGAATATCAAGATGTCTTTCCAGAAGAGCTTCCAGGAATGCCTTCGCACCGGCCAGTTGAATTCGTCATCGATCTTGAGCCTGGCACGGAACCTGTTTGCAAACGTCCTTACCAGCTCGGACCTGAAGAGTTGAAGGAGTTGAAGAAGCAACTCGATATTCAAGAGAGAATAGGTCTGATCTGACCTAGTTCCTCTCCGTGGGGTTGTGGGGTTCTTTTTGTGAAGAAGAAGGATGGAACAGACCGACTTTGTGTTGATTACCGTCCATTGAACAAGAAGACTATCAAGAACAAGTACCCACTTCCCAACATCAACGAGCTATTCGAACAACTCAAAGGTGCCCAAGTATTCTCCAAGCTTGATCTCCGCATGGGTTATCACCAGATTCGAATCCGTGAGCAAGATATTCCCAAGACGGCTTTCAGGCAAGCTATGGTTCATATGAATACACTGTCATGTCTTTTGGCCTCATCAACGCTCCTCCGACTTTCTCTCGCATGATGAACTTCATCTTCAACGCCTACACCAATGACTTCGTTTTGGTCTATCTCGGCGACATTCTGGTCTTTTCAAAGAACAAGGAAGATCATGCCAAGCACTTGCGTTTGGTACTCGATAAGCTCAGGGAACACCAGTTCTATGCCAAGTTCTCAAAGTGCGAATTTTGGCTCGATGAGATTCTTTATCTTGGGCATATCATATCTGCCAAGGGCATTGCGGTGAATCATGAGAAGGTGTCTGCAATTGTGAATTGGGAACCACCTCAGACCGTGAAGCAACTCCGTAGCTTCCTCGGTCTTGCAAGCTACTGTCGAAAGTTCGTTGAGAACTTTTCAAAGATCGCGAAGCCTCTTTCAAACCTTCTCCAGAAGCACGTCAAGTACGTTTGGTCTCCGGAATGTGACATCGCTTTCAACACTTTGAAAGAGAAATTGGTCACTGCTCCAGTTCTGACTCCTCCTGATGAATCCAAACCGTTCGAGGTCTTCTGTGATGCCTCTCTTCAAGGTCTTGGTGCAATGTTGATGCAAGAGAAGAAAGTTGTGGCTTATACCCCTCGTCAGTTGAAGCCCAACAAGAAGAACTACCCCACTCATGACCTCGAGTTGGCGGCAGTTGTTCATGCTCTTTTGACTTGGAGACATCTCTTATTGGGAAGAAAAGTGGACATCTTCACTGACCACAAGAGTCTCAAGTACATCTTCACTCAGCCTAATCTCAACCTCAGGCAGACTCGATGGGTCGAAATGATTCAAGAGTATAATCCGAGTATCGAGTATACTCCAGGCAAGGCCAATGTGATTGCTGACGCTTTGAGCAGGAAGGCTTACTGCAACAGTCTGATTCTCAAGCCTTACCAACCCGAGCTTTGTGAAGCTTTCCGCAAACTCAATCTGCAAGTTGTTCCTCAAGGTTTCCTCGCCAACTTTCAAGTCTCTCCTACCTTAGAAGACCAGATTCGCGAGGCTCAACTTCTTGATGCTATGGTGAAGAAGGTGAAGATTGGGATTGCCAAGAGTCAACCCAAGTACAAGTGATATCGCCTTGATGACAAGGATACTCTCTTCTTCGAGGATCGTATTGTTGTGCCCAAAGGTGACCTTCGTAAAGTGATCATGAACGCGGCTCACAATTCACTCCTCTCCATCCACCCTGGGGGCACGAAGATGTATAAGGACCTCAAGTAGGCTTATTGGTGGACTCAAATGAAGCGCGAGATTGCTCAGTTCGTGAATGAGTGTGATGTCTGCAGAAGAGTGAAGGCAGAACACCAAAGGCTAGCTGGTCTCCTCCAACCTCTTGCCATTCCAGAATGGAAGTTTGACCACATTGAGATGGACTTCGTGACTGGGTTTCCAAAGTCCAAGCGTGGCAATGATGCTATATTCGTTGTCATCGACAAACTCACTAAAGTGGCTCACTTTTTGCCTATCAAAGAGTCTATCACTGCAGCTCAATTGGCGGAGCTCTATACCTCTTGAATTGTCTGGCTGCATGGACAGACCGTGACAGCATCTTTACCTCCATGTTTTGGGAGTCTTTTCAGAAGGCCATGGGCACCAACATCCGCTTCAGCACAACTTTCCACCCTCAAACTAGCGGTCAAGTTGAGCGTGTCAATCAGATTCTTGAAGATATGCTCAGGGCTTGTGTGATCTCCTTCGGTATGAAGTGGGAAGATTGTCTTCCTTACGCCGAATTCTCCTACAACAACAGTTTTCAAGCAAGTTCGGGCAAGGCCCCATTCAAAATTCTGTATGGCAGGAAGTGCCGTACCCCTCTCAATTGGTCCGAAACCGGTGAACGTCAACTTCTGGGAAATGACTTAATCACAGAGGCAGAGGAAATGTGCAAAGTCATTCGAGATAACCTCAAAGCAGCGCAATCGCGCCAGAAGAGCTACTATGATAGTAAGCACCGTGATTTGGCTTTCAAGATCGGAGATCATGTTTACCTCCGCGTCTCTCCAATGAAAGGTACTCGTCGCTTCGGTATCAAAGGGAAGCTTGCCCCTAGATACGTGGGACCTTTCAAGATCGTCAGCAAGAGAGGCGATCTCGCCTATCAGCTCAAGCTTCCTTCAAACTTTGCAAATGTGCACGACGTGTTCCATGTCTCTCAGCTCCGCAAGTGCTTCAAGACTCCTGACCACACCGTCAACTTCGAAGACATTGAGCTCCAAGAAGATCTCTCTTATCGTGAGCACCCCGTTGCTATTCTTGAAGAGACTGAACGCAAGACTTGCAATAAGTCAATCAAATTCCTCAAAGTCAAGTGGTCACACCATTCCGACCGTGAAGCCACCTGGGAACGCGAGGATCACCTCCGTTCTGAATACCTGGCGTTCTTCTAGTCCTAGATCTCGGGACGAGATCCTTTCGTAGTGGTGGAGTGTTGTAACACCCCGGATGTAATTTACCTAATATGTACTCCAACTCTTGTCGTTTCCGGCGTTAAGTTATTTTATTTTCTCAGGTTTGGGTTTTTGTCTCCGTGTGCTGTTGTTGTTGTCATGCTTCGCATATCATGTCATCATGTGCATTGCATTTGCATACGTGTTCATCTCATGCATCCGAGCATTTTCCTCATTGTCCGATTTGCATTCCGGCGCTCCTATCTCCTCCGGTGGTCATTTCTACCTTTCTTTCGTGTGTGGGGATTAAACATTTCCGGATTGGACCGAGACTTGCCAAGCGGCCTTGGTTTACTACGGGTAGACCGCCTGTCAAGTTTCGTACCATTTGGACTTCGTTTGATGCTCCAACGGTTAACTAAGGGACCGAGAAGGCCTCGTGTGTGTTGCAGCCCAACATCCCTTCAATTTGGCCCAAAACCCACCAAAACCTTCTCCATCTTCTAGAGCGTTCAATCACAATCGTGTGGCCGAAAACCGCACCTCATTTGGACACTCATAGCTCCCTCTATGCCTACGAATACACCCCCCTCCGAAATTCGCGGCTCCCCTCTCCCGAAACCCTAAAAATCGCCTCCTCCACACGGCCGGACACGTCCACCGGCCGCTGGACACGTCCGCCGCCCGCCCGGTCCACTCCCGCGCCGCCACGTGTCCATCGTGCCCCACATCACCGAGCGGGCCCGCGAGCCCATCTCCGGCCCGCTCCGGGCCACGGCGGGCCAGATCCGCCCGGTCAGCACGCCCCGCGCCCTTCGGCCGCCGCCCGTCGCCGGCGAGCCCTCACCGGAGCTCGCCCTCCCCGCCGGCCACCGCCTCCGCCGCCGCACTAGGCCGCCGCCCTGCTCCTCGCCCGGCGCCGCCCGACGCTGGCAACCGCGCCTGTCGCGCCGCCTCCCGCCGTCTCTCCGCCAGATCCGGACGCCGGCGAGCTCCCGTCGCCGCCCCTGCCTTCTCCGGCACGGATCCGGCGACATCCGCCGCCGCTTCAAAATCCGTGCCGCTGTCAACCCTAGATCCGCGAGGTGATGAATTTCTCTAAGTCCCCGATTTCCAGATTCAAATGCCCTTGTTCATCGTGCTGTAACTTTGCATCCGTAGATCCGTTTTGGGCGTCTAGCATATCAAAATGTTCGCCTCAGAGAGCACATCATTTCATCTTATTGCATCATTTTCATTTGAGTTCATCTTGATGCCCGAAATGTTGTTGGAAGAGTGCTTCTTGAGTTAATTGTCAGATTTGCTGTACCAAATAGCTATTTGTCATTGTTGTCATGATTAATGTGTGCATGATATGCCCCTGAGCTCTACATGTGTTTTGTTATACGCTTTGTCATCTTTCCAGAGGTGCTATCCATGTATTTTTGTGATGTGTGTGGTGACTAGCACAAGCTTGTAAAGTGGTGCATTTGTTAATGCTGATTTCAGGGACTTAGCAATTCCACTAAGTCCTTGATCTATTTTTATCAATATGTCATTTGTTCATGTTGTTTCCTAGTGATCCGTGCCTCTTTTGAGGATCATCAGGAAGGATGATTTCTTAATCTTGTAGTGCTCTATCCATCCATGTCCTTTTTTGCAATTATGGAGCAACCTAGATTGAGTCAATCGAGCTCTACTTTTGCTATTTTGTGAATCTGGGCAGATTGTCTACTTGTTAGCGATTTTGCCGAGGATGTTGTAGTTGATCTGTGCATGCTATGTTGTTGTTCTTTCCATGTCTAGCTTTTATAACATGTATTCTTGTTGGGTGTATGCTTAGATTGTCATGCCTTGCTCTGTAGTGAGTGCATCGAGCTCGTAAACATGCCTACTTGATATCTGATTTGCATGCTCCAGTTTTTCACTAAGTCTGTGATCTGATTATGTTTTTGCCATGTTCACATGCTTGCAATTGTATTTTCTGATCACTTTTGGCTCAAGGTCACTAAGGGAATTTTGTTAAGCTCTTTGAGTAGCTCCATTCCATGCTTTAATTTGCCATGTTAAGTTCCTGTAGCATATAGTTTTCATGCTCCAAAGAGGGCTACCTGATCTGAAATTCCAGGCTTGTATTAATTTCACTAAGCCTGAAATCTGTTTACCAATTGCACTTTTGCCATGCTTGCCATGGCCGTAGCTCGGTGTTCCTTTATTGTCAAGCATCATGAATGGATCCCTGCCATGTATTTTGTTGCCATGTTTGAGTGCTGTAGCTTAATTATCTTGATGCATTTAGATGGCTACTTGCTGTTTATCGCAGACCGGTACCATATTTGAATTGCTTGCCATTTCCAAACCGTGCCTCCGATTCCGGTGTACTTTATATCGTTTTCAAGCGAAATCATCTCACCTTTCCAGTGGCACACTTGGATTTCCATGTTGAGGCCAGGTTCAATCATTCCTTGTCAAATTTTGCATCATGTTGTTTAAGCTTTGCACGTGGTTGATTGTGTTCCTTTTGCTTGTTTGTCTTGTTTGGGTAGAGCCGGGAGACGAGTTCGCTAACGAGGAGCCCGTTGAGTTTGCTTTCGAGGACCCAGTCAACTCTGACAACTTTGCAGGCAAGATGATCATACCCTCAAAATCACTTCTATCTTTGCTTTGCTAGATGCTCGCTCTTTTGCTATGCCTATGCTACGATGCCTACCACTTGCTTATCATGCCTCCCAAATTGCCATGTCAAACCTCTAACCCACCATGTCCTAGCAAACCGTTGATTGGCTATGTTACCGCTTTGCTCAGCCCCTCTTATAGCGTTGCTAGTTGCAGGTGAAGATTGGAGATCGTTCCTTGTTGGAACATTATTTACTTGTTGGGATATCACTATATTATCTTGTTATCTTAATGCATCTATATACTTGGTAAAGGGTGGAAGGCTCGGCCTTTTGCCTAGTGTTTTGTTCCACTCTTGCCGCCCTAGTTTCCGTCTTATCGGTGTTATGTTCTCGGATTTTGCGTTCCTTACGCAGTTGGGTAATAATGGGAACCCCTTGATAGTTCACCTTGAATAAAACTCTTCCAGAAATGCCCAACCTAGGTTTTACCATTTGACATCTAGCCTCTTTTTCCCTTGGGTTTCCGGAGCCCAAGGTTCATCTTATTTAAACCCCCCCGGGCCAGTGCTCCTCTGAGTGTTGGTCCAAACAGAGCCACTTGCAGCGCCACCTCGGGGAAACTTGAGGTTTGGTTTTAGTTGTACGTAGTGTTCATCTGAGTGTGCCCTGAGAACGAGATATGTGCAGCTCCTATCGGGATTTGTCGGCACATTCGGGCGGTGTTGCTGGATTTGTTTTAACTTGTCGAAGTGTCTTGTAGAACCGGGATACCGAGTCTGATTGGAATGTCTCGCGAGAAGGTATATCCTTCATTAACCGTGAGAGCTTGTCATGGGCTAAGTTGGGACTCCCCTACAGGGATTTGAACTTTTGAAAGCCGTGCCTGCGGTTATGGGCAGATGGGAATTTGTTAATGTCCGGTTGTAGATAACTTGAACCTTAACTTAATTAAAATGAATCAACCGTGTGAGTTACCGTGATGGCTCTTCTCGGCGGAGTCCGGGAAGTGAACACGGTGTTGGAGTAATGCTTGCCGCAGGTTGTTCTCTAGTTATTCGTTCACGCTTTGCCTTCTCTTCTCGCTCTCTTTTGCGAACAGGTTAGCCACCATATATGCTAGTCGCTTGCTACAGCTCCACATATTTTACCTTGCTTTACCTATAAGCTTAAATAGTCTTGATCGCGAGGGTGCGAGATTGTTGAGTCCCCGTGGCTCACAGATTACTTCCAAACCAGATGCAGGGCCTGATGATTCCGTTCCATATGACGCGCTTGAGCTCAAGTGGGAGTTCGATGAGGACTCACGTCGTTACTATGTGTCTTTCCCTGATGATAAGTAGTGGTGCCCAGTTGGGGCGATCGGGACCGTGTCGCATGTTGGGTTGATCTTTTATTTTGGCACCGTAGTCGGGCCATGAGTGATTGGATGATGTAATGCTATTTATGTACTTTGTTTGACGTGGCGAGTGTAAGCCAACTATGTACCTTCCCCTTTTATTATCTATTTACATGGGATGTTGTGAAGATTTGCCTTACTTGCGACATTGCTTTCAATGCGGTTATGCCTCTAAGTCATGCTTCGACACGTAGGAGATATAGCCGCATCGAGGGCGTTACAGGCGCTCCGGGGGCCGGATGTCCGAGGCCTGGGAGATGCCCTTGGCTCCTTCCGTTGGTTCTCCTCATCCGTGGACTTGGGGACTCGTCCATCTTCATGCGTATCTTCGGGAGGACCCTCTTGGTACCTAATCATGCACAACATCTCGGACTTAGGTAGTAGCCATGTCTCATGCATAGAAAGTGGAAGTTCGGAGAGGAGTGAGCTCACTTTATCTTCGATAGCTTTGGCTCGGGCTCGTGTCATTGGTCCAAGTGGTGCCGTTGGAGGTGTGGGTGCGTCCATGGGGATGATCTTGGGATGCTCCGCATCACTTGCCTTGATTGCCTCACACATGATGAACACTTGCTCTTTCCATTGTGTTGAGTGCCACCCTATATTCACTACACCCCATGCACATTATGCTTGGATTGTCTTGCACTTGCCCCATGTGTTTCGACATCTGATTATATTTGGTGTCATGAATGATTCCTATGCATACAATAGACCGTTTGTTGAGTGCTTTATGCATGCTTGCTATGACCGTGAGGTAGATGCTTGTTCACTTGTCACACATATTTGCATCTCGACCTCCCATTTGCATACTTGTTTCCATGATGTCCTTGAATGTGCTCACCTTATATGCTTAAATGCCATGCCACACTTCTTTGTCAAACCATATGCTATGCTTGATGACAACACTTGTTGGGTGAATCACCTCTTGAATGCTTGGTTTTGCTCTTACGCCAACCACATTTGTTTTTCCAAGTGCTTGTTATCTTTGCTTCATTTGAAGGAATTACAAGACGGTACGACATCGGAGAGTGCCCATTTTGAACTACTAGATGATGAATGCTTGGTGATCGTCCACTACTACACGGCAACATCATCTCTTTTCCCATGGTGATTTGGATTTTGATCCGAGGTCGGATCTTTCCCAAGGGTAGGGTATGATGCGGAGCATCCTATGGAAATCACCATGTCAAGAGTCCATTTGGCAAGTGACACGTGCCACATCTACTTCATACATACAAAGGTGAATCATCTCCTTTACATGTGTCCACTTGTACCTTTCGAGGATGGTATACTACTTGACCCCTCTCTCGTGTGCATACATAGGTGTGAGCGGAGCTACACATTCATTGAGGAGGAGTCGAAGAAGAAGAGAACATCTACACCATCCAAGAGGGAAGCCTGGAAGCGGAGAAGGAAGCGCCAAGAAGAAGGCAGCAGCTCCCAGGCGACCCCGTGCGCACGGGCCCCTCCGACCCCGTGACCACGGGCCTCCCAGGCTGGCGGTCCTGAAGACCCCGTGCGCACGGGCATGTACCGTGCCCACGGGACTCACGGAGGCCGTGCGCACGGGCCCTTGCGTCAGGTCTCTGGATACCCCGTGCGCACGGGCTCCACTTACCCCATGCACCGGGGCCCCCTGTGTGATGCTGCGGGCTTTGCCCTTGTTTTACCATGTCGCCCCCCACTTATCCCTCTCTTTGCCTAGGACTATATATACTCCTTCATCTCCTCCATTTAGACTTAGCTAAGAATAGATCTAAACACTAGAGCTTAGCTCATGTATCTCCCCTTGTGGGTGTAACACCCTCGATGCGACTATAGCTCCCACGTGTCGAGGCACGACTTAGAGACATAATCGCATTGAAGGCATATGTCGCAAGTTAGGCAATCTTCACAACATCCCATGTAATAATAATAAAAGGGGAGATAACATAGTTGGCTTACACTCGCCACGTCAATCAACTACATTAATAACATTACATCAACCATACACTCATGGCCCGACTACGGCGCCAAAATAAAAGAGAACCCAACATGCGACATGGTCCCGTTCACCCCCAACTGGGCACCACTACTGATCATCGGGAAAGGAAACATAGTATCGTTGAGAGTCTTCGTCGAACTCCCACTTGAGCTCGTACGCGTCTCCTGGAGCGGAATCATCAGGCCTTGCATCTAGTGTAATAGTAATCTGTGAGCCACAGGTACTCAGCAATCTCGCACCCTCACGATCAAGACTATTTCAGCTTATAGGTATGGCAAGATAAAATATGAGTGGAGCTGCAGCAAGCGACTAGCAAGTATGGTGGCTAACTTATTCACAAAAGAGAGCAAGAAGAGGAGGCAAAGCACGAGCGAGAAGCTAGAGAACAACCTGCGCAAACATTACTCCAACACCGTGTCCACTTCCCGGACTCCGCCGAGAAGAGGCCATCACGGTAACACACGCAGTTGATTCATTTTAATTAAGTTAAGGTTCAAGTTATCTACAACCGGACATTAACAAATTCCCATCTGCCCATAACCATGGGCAAGGCTTTCGAAAGTTCAATCCCTGCAGGGGAGTCCCAACTTAGCCCATGACAAGCTCTCACGGTCAACGAAGGAATAGACCTCCTCCCAAGACGTTCCGATCAGACTCGGTATCTCGGTAATTCAAGACACTTCGACAGGTTAAAACAAGACAAGCAACACCGCCCGAATGTGCCGACAAATCCCGATAGGAGATGCACATATCTCGTTCTCAGGGCACACTCAGATAGGTCAAGCTACGAGTAAAACCAACCCTCAAGTTTCCCCGAGGTGGCCCCGCAGGCTGCGCGGTTCGGACCAACACTCAGAGGGAGCACTGGCCCGGGGGGGGGGGGTTAAAATAAGATGACCCTTGGGCTCCGGTAACCCAAGGGAAAAAGAAGCTAGGTGAAAAATGGTAAAACCAAGGTTGGGCATTGCTGGAAAAGCTTTAATCAAGGCGAACTATCAAGGGGTTCCCATTATAACCCAACCGCGTAAGGAATGCAAAATCCGGGAACATAACACCGATATGACGGAAACTAGGGCGGCAAGAGTGGAACAAAACATTAGGCGAGAGGCCGAGCCTTCCACCCTTTACCAAGTATATAGATGCATTAAGATAACATAGCAATATAATGATATCCCAACAAGTAAATAAATGTTCCAATAAGGAACGACCTCCAATCTTTACCTACAACTAGCAACGCTATAAGAGGGGGCTGAGCAAAGCGGTAACATAGCCAATCAACGGTTTGCTAGGACAAGGTGGGTTAGAGGTTTGACATGGCAATTTGGGAGGCTTGCAAGCAAGTGGTAGGCATCGTAGCAATGGCATAGCAAAAGAGCGAGCAAACTAGCATAGCAAAGATAGTAGTGATTTCGAGGGTATGATCATCTTGCCTGCAAAGTTGTCAGAGTTGACTGGGTCCTCGAAAGAAAACTCAACGGGCTCCTCGTTAGCGAACTCGTCTCCCGTCTCTACCCAAACAAGACAAACAAGCAACAAGGATACAATCAACCACGTGCAAACTCAAACAACAAGATGCAAAGATGATATGCTATGCGGGATGCGATGCGGGATGCAAAAATGCAAGATATGACAGGAAATGCATGAACCTGGCCTCAACTTGGAATTCCAAGGGTCCCACTGGAAAGATGAGATGAAATCGCTTGAAAACAATATAAAGAACGTCGGAATCGGAGTTACGGTTTGGAAATGGCAAGCGATTCAAAATTGACACCGGTCTGCGATTTGCAGCAAGTAGGCATCTAAATGCAATGAGATGAACATGCTACAGCACCCAAACATGACAACAAAATACATGGCAGGGATGCACACAAGATGCTTAACAAAAGTCTAGCACTGAGCTACGGCCAAATCATCCACTAGGAGGTCCAAACAAGCATGGCAAAAACGCAAATGGCAAACAAATCTCAGACTTATTGAAATTAGCACTTGTCTGGAATTTCAGATCATATAGCCCTCTTCGGAGCAACAAAACAACACGCTACAGGATCTGAACATGACCAAGAAAGACATGGCATGGAGCTATTCAACAAGCTTAACAAAAGTCCCTTAGTGACCTTGAGCCAAAAGGGATCACAAAATATACTAACAACCACATGAACATAGCACAAACATAATCAATTTTCAGACAGTGAAAACTGGGACATGCTGAAACATAACTCACGAAGGCATGTTTACGAGCTCGATGCACTCACCACGGTACAAGTCATGGTAAGACAAGCATACATCCATCAAGAAGGCACAAAATACAAGCTAGACATGGCAATAACAATGGCATAGCATGCACGGATCAACTACAATAACATCGGCAAAATCGCAAACAAGTTGACGATCTGCCCAAATTCACAACGAAGCAAAAGTAGAGCTTGATTGACTCAAGCTAGGGTGCTCCATAATTGCAAACAAAGATATCTATGGATAGAACACTACAAGATTAACAAAACTCCCTTACTGATCATCCTCAAAAGAGGCACGGATCACTAGGAAACAACAAGAACATATGGCATCGTGAGATAAACAATCCCAGGACTGTGAAATTACAAAGTCCCTGAAAACAGAATTAGCAAGTGCACCACTTTGCAAGCTTGCAAAAGTCACCACACATATCCTAAAAATACATGGGTTGCACCTCTGGAAAGATGCCAAAACCCTTAACAAAACATATGAAGAACTCACGGGCATATCATGCACACAATAATCATGGCAAAAATGACAAAAGTGCTAAACGGAGTAACAGATCTGACAATTAACTCAAGTAGCCCTCTTCTAACAGCATTTCGGGCATCAAGATGAGCTCAAATGAAAATGATGCAATGGAATGAAATGATGTAATCTCTGAGATGAACATTTTTATATGCTATATGCATCAATCGGAGCTACGGATGCAAAGTTACGGAGCCGCGAACATGAGCATATGGATCAAGAATTCTGGGACTTAGTGAAAAAAACAACCTCCGGAAAAAATCAACTGGACGAGATGATCCCGGGACAGAGGGATCCGGCGGCGCGGGGCTGCGTTTGGATGAGATCCCGGTGGATCTCGTCCCGATCCACCGGATCTCACCGAAGAGGACGACGGCAGCCGGGGGGAGGTCGCCGGCGGCGGTAGCGATGCGGTCCGGCGACGGCTGGGCGGCGCGGCGGCGGCTGGAGGCGGCGGGCGGCGCGGCAGCGATGGAGGCGGCGGATCCGGCGATTGCCGGCGCGGGCGGCTGGCCGAAGTGGCGCGGGGCGGCGCCGGCCACCGGGCGTGGGATGAGGGAGGCGCGAGGGCGCGGGCGGCGTGGGCCGGGGAGGGCCGGCCGCGGGCCGCGGCGGGCTGGCGGTGGAGGCGGCGGGCGCAGCCAACGGGGCGGCGCCACGTGGTGGCGGCGGGCGGTGGTGGACACATCCGGCCCGAATCGGACGTGTCCGTCGGCAGGAGGAGCAGTTTTAGGGTTTCGGGGAGGACGAAGATCCGAAAACGGAGGGGTGTATATATAGGCCTAGAGGGAGCTAGGAGAGTCCAAATGAGGTGCGGTTTTCGGCCACGCGATCGTGATCGAACGCTCTAGGACATGGAGCAGAGTTTGGTGGGTCTTGGGCCAAATTGGAGGGGTCTTGGGCTGCAACACACACGAGGCCTTTTCGGTCCCTCGATTAACTGTTGGAGTATCAAACGAAGTCCAAATGGCACGAAACTTGACAGGCGGTCTACCGGTAGTAAACGAAGGCCGCTTGGCAAGTCTCGGTCCAATCCGGAAATGTTTAATACCCACACACGAAACAAAGCTAGAAATGACCACCGGAGGAGAACGAAGCACCGGAATGCAAAACGGACAACGGGGAAAATGCTCGAATGCATGAGACGAACACGTATGAAAATGCAATGCACATGATGACATGATATGAGATGCATGACAACGACAACAACACACGGAGACAAAAACCCGAACCCAAGGAAATAAATAACTTAACGCCGGAAACGGCAAGAGTTGGAGTACAAATAGGGAAAATTACATCCGGGGTGTTACAACACTCCACCACTACGAAAGGATCTCGTCCCGAGATCTAGGACTGAAAGAACGCCGGGTACTCAGAACGGAGGTGATCCTCGCGTTCCCAGGTGGCTTCACGGTCGGAATGGTGTGACCACTTGACTTTGAGAAATTTGATTGACTTGTTGTGAGTCTTGCGTTCAGTCTCTTCAAGAATAGCAACTTGGTGCTCACGATAGGAGAGATCTTCTTGGAGCTCAATGTCCTCGAAGTTGACGGTGCGGTCAGGAGTCTTGAAGCACTTTCGAAGCTGAGAGACATGGAACACGTCATGAACATTTGCGAAGTTTGAAGGAAGCTCGAGTTGATAGGCGAAGTCGCCTCTGTTGCTGAGAATCTTGAAAGGTCCCACGTATCTAGGGGCAAGCTTCCCTTTGATACCGAAGCGACGAGTACCTTTCATAGGAGATACACGGAGGTAAACATGATCTCCGATCTCGAAAGCCAAATCACGGTGCTTACTATCATAGTAGCTCTTCTGGAGGGATTGGGCTGCTTTGAGGTTATCACGAATGACTTTGCACATTTCTTCTGCTTCTATGATTAAGTCATTACCCTAAAGCTGACGTTCACCGGTTTCAGACCAGTTGAGAGGGGTACGGCACTTCCTGCCATACAGAATTTCAAATGGGGCCTTGCCCGAAATTGCTTGAAAACTGTTGTTGTAGGAGAATTCAACATAAGGAAGACAATCCTCCCACTTCATGCCGAAGGAGATCACACAAGTCCTGAGCATATCTTCAAGAATCTGGTTGACACGCTCGACTTGACCGCTAGTTTGAGGATGGAAAGCTGTGCTGAAGCGGATGTTGGTGCCCATGGCCTTCTGGAAAGAATCCCAAAACTTCGAGGTAAAGATGCTGCCACGGTCTGAAGAGATCACTTGAGGAATACCGTGGAGAGAGACAATTCGAGAGGTATAGAGTTCCGCCAATTGAGCTGCAGTGATCGACTCTTTGATAGGCAGAAAGTGAGCCACTTTGGTGAGTTTGTCGATGACAACAAATATAGCATCATTGCCATACTTGGACTTTGGAAACCCAGTCACGAAGTCCATTTCAATGTGGTCAAACTTCCATTCTGGAATGGCAAGAGGTTGGACGAGACCTGCTGGCCTTTGGTGTTCTGCCTTCACTCTTCTGCAAACATCACATTCATTCACGAATTGAGCGATCTCGCGCTTCATTCGAGTCCACCAATAAGCTTGCTTGAGGTCCTGATACATCTTCGTGCTCCCAGGGTGGATGGAGAGGAGAGAATTGTGAGCCTCGTTCATGATCACTTTACGGAGGTCACCTTTGGGCACAACAATACGATCCTCGAAGAAGAGAGTGTCCTTGTCATCAAGGCGGTAGCACTCGTACTTGGACTGACTCTTGGCAATCCCAATCTTCACCTTCTTCACCATAGCATCAAGAAGCTGGGCTTGGCGAATCTGGTCTTCTAAGGTAGGAGAGACTTGAAGGTTGGCGAGGAAACCTTGAGGAACAACTTGCAGATTAAGTTTGCGGAATGCTTCACAAAGCTCGGGTTGATAAGGCTTAAGAATCATACTGTTGCAGCAGGCCTTTCTGCTCAAAGCGTCAGCAATCACATTGGCCTTGCCTGGAGTATACTCAATACTCGGATTATACTCTTGAATCATTTCGACCCATCGAGTTTGCCTGAGGTTGAGATTAGGCTGAGTGAAGATGTACTTGAGACTCTTGTGATCAGTGAAAATGTCCACTTTTCTTCCCAATAGAAGATGTCTCCAAGTCAAAAAAGCATGCACAACTGCCGCCAACTCGAGATCATGAGTGGGGTAGTTCTTCTCATTAGGCTTCAATTGGCGAGATGTATAAGTAACAACTTTCTTCTCTTGCATCAATACTGCGCCAAGACCTTGGAGAGAGGCATCACAAAAGACCTCGTACGACTTGGATTCATCAGGCGGAGTCAGAACTGGAGCGGTGATCAATTTCTCTTTCAAAGTGTTGAAAGCAATATCACACTCCGGAGACCAAACGTACTTGACGTGCTTCTGAAGAAGATTTGAGAGAGGCTTCGCGACCTTGGAAAAGTTTTCAACGAATCTTCGGCAATAGCTTGCGAGACCGAGAAAACTGTGGAGTTACTTCACATTCTGAGGAGGTTCCCAATTCACAATTGCAGACACCTTCTCAGGATTCACGGCAATGCCCTTGGCAGAGATGATATGACCAAGATAAAGAACCTCATCAAGCCAAAATTCACACTTGGAGAACTTGGCGTAGAACTGATGTTCTCTGAGCTTATCAAGCACCAAACGCAAGTGCTTGGCATGATCTTCCTTGTTCTTCGAGAAAACCAGAATGTCGTCGAGATAGACCAAAACGAAGTCATTGGTGTAGGCGTTGAAGATGAAGTTCATCATGCGAGAGAACATCGGAGGAGCGTTGGCGAGGCCAAAAGACATGACAGTGTATTCATATGAACCAAAGCTTGTTCTGAATGCTGTCTTGGGAATATCTCCTTCACGAATGTGAATCTGGTGATAACCCATACGAAGATCAAGCTTGGAGAAAACTTGGGCACCTTTGAGTTGTTCGAACAGCTCATTGATGTTGGGAAGTGGGTATTTGTTCTTGATGGTCTTCTTGTTCACTGGACGGTAATCAACACAAAGTCGGTCCGTTCCATCCTTCTTCTTCACGAAAAGAACACCACAACCCCACGGAGAAGAACTAGGCCGGATGAGACCCATTTTCTCTTGCATATCGAGTTGCTTCTTCAGCTCCTTCAACTCTTCAGGTCCGAGCTTGTAAGGACGTTTGCACACAGGTTCCGTGCCAGGCTCAAGATCAATAACGAATTCAACTGGCCGATGCGGAGGCATTCCTGGAAGCTCTTCTGGAAAGACGTCTTGATATTCTCAAACGACTGGAATTTGAGAGATGGCATCCAATTCACCCTTTTCATTGAGAGAAAACAGACGGATAGTATTATCCCGAGCGGCAAAGACAATTACATCCTTAGACGAATGAGTAAATTGAATCTGCCTGGCTGCACAATCAAGCTGAGCCTTGTGCTTAGAAAGCCAATCCATTCCGAGAATAAGACCAATATTCGAGTTACCAAGAACCATTGGGGAAGAAAGGAACTTGTAGTCACCCAATGTGATAGTAACATCTGGCACCTCCAGACTAGCACTCAAACGTTTGCCAGGAGA
Organism: Triticum urartu; assembly: GCF_003073215.2. Classification (NCBI taxonomy): domain Eukaryota; kingdom Viridiplantae; phylum Streptophyta; class Magnoliopsida; order Poales; family Poaceae; genus Triticum; species Triticum urartu. Next base: position 477,352,726 of record NC_053027.1, read on the forward strand.
AACGATATCCATTTGTTTACCCAAATGAGAAGAAACGAACTCATGCTTGGTAAAAAATGGCTTTGACATGAAACAATGCGATGCACCCATGTCAAAAAGATCTCTTGCAGGAATATCATTAACAGGAAGGTTACCCATGATGACATCTGAAGAATCCTCTGCCTGAGCTGCATTCATCAAATTGACCTTGGCGTGCTTGGGGTTATGCTTGACCACAGCTGTACTTGCCGATCTGACAGGAGGAGGAGGAGGAAGACGCCTCTGGTTGAGACACTTGTTGGCATAGTGACCCTTCTATTGGCAATTGTTGCACGTGACCTCTGAAAGCGGACGGTGATACGGAGCACTCGATCTTGGAGCTTGAGACGAAGTCTTGTTCTGAAAGCCAGGGTTGGGTGGGTGGGAAGAACCACTGCCACCTTTGCTATTCTGCTGAAACGGCTGACGGAACGGAGGAGGAGGAAGCCAAAACTTCTGCTGCTTGGCCACTTGAGTAGAGGAAGAAGGAGTAGCATCTCTGACTCGCTTCTTGGAAGCATCACACCTCAACTGAGCAGCCTCTTGCTTCAGTGCCATCTTGTAGAACTCATCGTATCTCAACGGCTCGAAGAGGACAAGAGCGAGCTGAATATCTTCTCTGAGACCACCCCTGAACTGGTATATCATGCTCTTCTCATCAGGGACGTCCTGCTTGGCAAAGCGGGTGAGCTTCTGGAACAACTTGTTGTAGTCATAGATAGACAAAGAGCCTTGCTTCAGATTGCGGAATTCCTCACGCTTGCTTTCAACCACGCTCTGGGAATATGATGAGCTCGGAAATCTCGACGGAAATCATCCCAAGTGATAACACGTCCACCTCTGGAATCCTTGTACTGCTGGAACCATTCTGCAGCTTGATCTTTGAGTTGGAAGGAAGCGAACTTGACAAAGTCCTTAGGCCTGATGTTACTGCACTCGAAATGCTTACATAGATCCACAAGCCAATCGTTAGCATCGGTTGCCTCAACACAGTTGCTGAAAGTCTTTGGCCCGTTAGCAAGGAACTGGTTGAGTGTAGCAAAGTGATTCTAATTGCTGCCTTGATTCCCTTGACTGCCTTGATTGCGCTCTTGAAGAATCTGCATGATTAGCTGTGTGTTTGCATTGGTTGCGGCCATCACAGCTTGCCATGCCTCTGGAGGAGGTGGAGGTGGTGGCGGATCAGGATTCGGAGTCGTGCGCGTTGGAGGAGCCATCCTGAAGAGGTTGACCACCATTAGCACATTGACAGATAAATATTGAAGCTGAATCGAACGGAATGAAAATTGCAACATATAGTCTTCACATCCGAACAAAATGAATGAATGTATTCCTCTTGAAATGGTCACATATCCATAAATTGAGAAGCCACGTAGAATTAAGGTAGAGAAATAAATCAACAAGGTACGGATCAAGAACGAATAATCGGTAAGAAATCCCAATCTCAAACCAATATCCGTGGAAGAAAAACTAGAGCTACTAGAATTCCCACCTATGAAACTCACGAACCTTTCCGGTTATGCAATTAGGTGTTGGGGATACAGGGGAAGCATAATATCTCACCCAAACTAGCAAATCCTACATCCAACTGTATCCATCCTTCAACACATAACCATGAAACCTTCAGAAACCATCTACCTCAACCTTCGAAATGTATCCGTTATACAAGTTATGGCGATACTCCCGAACTCCCGCCCCAGTACTGGGTGGCGTCGAGGTTATCTCACCAACGAACTGCATAAAAGAGATTTTCGATGTCGGCGTACTAGACTCAGGTATTCCAGAACTGCAACGATAAAATTATGATGACAACACCTCAGAGCTCAACTCCCCGGGACACTTCCACTAAACCCCTGACAGGAGGCACCAAGACAATGTTCTCATCATAAAATAATCGGAACGATTCCAAGATACCCGCGTGATCCTAAAATTTTTTTTAGTGAAATTTGAGAAGAGAAGAGTCAAAACTCTACGTCAGGAAGCCTTACCAGAGCGATGAGGAGACTGAGAAGTAAAAAGAATTCCTAATCTCTCCTATATATAATTCCTAAAGACTCAAAACAATTTTCTAGACACAACTCGGCCACTAAAAACGATCAAGCAATGGGGCTCCTAAGGTCGGGGAAGGCTCTGATACCAACTTGTAACACCCTCGATGCGACTATAGCTCCCACGTGTCGAGGCACGACTTAGAGACATAATCGCATTGAAGGCATATGTCGCAAGTTAGGCAATCTTCACAACATCCCATGTAATAATAATAAAAGGGGAGATAACATAGTTGGCTTACACTCGCCACGTCAATCAAGTACATTAATAACATTCCATCAACCATACACTCATGGCCCGACTATGGCGCCGAAATAAAAGAGAACCCAACATGCGACACGGTCCCGTTCACCCCCAACTGGGCACCACTACTGATCATCGAGAAAGGAAACATAGTATCGTTGAGAGTCTTCGTCGAACTCCCACTTGAGCTCGTATGCGTCTCCTAGAGCGGAATCATCAGGCCCTGCATCTAGTGTAATAGTAATCTGTGAGCCACGGGGACTCAGCAATCTCGCACCCTCGCGATCAAGACTATTTCAGCTTATAGGTATGGCAAGATAAAATATGAGTGGAGCTGCAGCAAGCGACTAGCAAGTATGGTGGCTAACTTATTCGCAAAAGAGAGCGAGAAGAGGAGGCAAAGCACGAGCGAGAAGCTAGAGAACAACCTGCGCAAACATTACTCCAACACCATGTCCACTTCCCGGACTCCGCCGAGAAGAGGCCATCACGGTAACACACGCAGTTGATTCATTTTAATTAAGTTAAGGTTCAAGTTATCTACAACCGGACATTAACAAATTCCCATCTGCGCATAACCGCGGGCACGGCTTTCGAAAGTTCAATCCCTGCAGGGGAGTCCCAACTTAGCCCATGACAAGCTCTCACGGTCAACGAAGGAATAGACCTCCTCCCAAGACGTTCCGATCAGACTCGGTATCTCGGTAATTCAAGACACTTCGACAGGTTAAAACAAGACCAGCAACACCGCCTGAATGTGCCGACAAATCCCGATAGGAGCTGCACATATCTCGTTCTCAGGGCACACTCAGATAGGTCAAGCTACGAGTAGAACCAACCCTCAAGTTTCCCCGAGGTGGCCCCGCAGGCTGCCCGGTTCGGACCAACACTCAAAGGGAGCACTGGCCCGGGGGGGGTGTTAAAATAAGATGACCCTTGGGCTCCGATAACCCAAGGGAAAAAGAGGCTAGGTGATAAATGGTAAAACCAAGGTTGGGCATTTCTGGAAAAGCTTTAATCAAGGCGAACTATCAAGGGGTTCCCATTATAACCCAACCGCGTAAGGAACGCAAAATCCGGGAACATAACACTGATATGACGGAAACTAGGGGGGCAAGAGTGGAACAAAACACTAGGCGAGAGGCCGATCCTTCCACCCTTTACCAAGTATATAGATGCATTAAGATAACATAGCAATATAATGATATCCCAACAAGTAAATAAATGTTCCAATAAGGAACGGCCTCCAATCTTCACCTACAACTAGCAACGCTATAAGAGGGGGCTGAGCAAAGCGGTAACATAGCCAATCAACGGTTTGCTAGGACAAGGTGGGTTAGAGGTTTGACATGGCAATTTGGGAGGCTTGCAAGCAAGTGGTAGGCATCGTAGCAATGGCATAGCAAAAGAGCGAGCAAACTAGCATAGCAAAGATAGTAGTGATTTCGAGGGTATGATCATCTTGCCTGCATAGTTGTCAGAGTTGACTGGATCCTCAAAAGCAAACTCAACGGGCTCCTCGTTAGCGAACTCGTCTCCCGGCTCTACCCAAACAAGACAAACAAGCAACAAGGATACAATCAACCACGTGCAAACTCAAACAACAAGATGCAAAGATGATATGCTATGCGGGATGCGATGCAGGATGCAAAAATGCAAGATATGATAGGAAATGCATGAACCTGGCCTCAACTTGGAATTCCAAGGGTGCCACTGGAAAGATGAGATGAAATCGCTTGAAAACGATATAAAGAACGTCGGAATCGGAGTTACGGTTTGGAAATGGCAAGCGATTCAAAATTGACACCGGTCTGTGATTTACAGCAAGTAGGCATCTAAATGCAATGAGATGAACATGCTATAGCACCCAAACATGACAACAAAATACATGGCAGGGATGCACACAAGATGCTTAACAAAAGTCTAGCACTGAGCTACGGCCAAATCATCCACTAGGAGGTCCAAACAAGCATGGAAAAAACGCAAATGGCAAACAAATCTCAGACTTAGTGAAATTAGCACTCGTCTGGAATTTCAGATCATATAGCCCTCTTCGGAGCAACAAAACAACACGCTACAGGATCTGAACATGACAAAGAAAGACATGGCATGGAGCTACTCAACAAGCTTAACAAAAATCCCTTAGTGACCTTGAGCCAAAAGGGATCAAAAAATATACTAAAACCACACGAACATAGCAAAAACATAATCAGTTTTCAGACTTCGTGAAAACTGGGACATTCTGAAACATAACTCACGAAGGCATGTTTACGAGCTCGATGCACTCACCACGGTGCAAGTCATGGTGAGACAAGCATACATACATCAAGAAGGCACACAATACAAGGTAGACATGGCAAGAACAATGGCATAGCATGCACGGATCAACTACAATAACATCGGCAAAATCTCAAACAAGTTGACGATCTACCCAGATTCACAACGAAGCAAAAGTAGAGCTCGATTGACTCAAGCTAGGGTGCTCCATAATTGCAAGAAAAGACATGGATGGATAGAGCACTACAAGATTAACGAAACATCCTTACTGATCAACCTCAAAAGAGGCACGGATCACTAGGAAATAACAAGAACATATGGCATCGTGAGATAAACAATCCCAGGACTGAGTGAAATTACAAAGTCCCTGAAAACAGAATTAGCAAGTGCACCACTTTGCAAGCTTGCACAAGTTACCACACACATCCTAAAAATACATGGGTTGCACCTCTGGAAAGATGACAAAACCCTTAACAAAACATATGAAGAACTCACGGGCATATCATGCACACAATGATCATGGCAAAAATGACAAAAGTGCTAAACGGAGTAACAGATCTGACAATTAACTCAAGTAGCCCTCTTCTAACAGCATTTCGGGCATCAAGATGAGCTCAAATGAAAATGATGCAATGGAATGAAATGATGTACTCTCTGAGATGAACATTTTGATATGCTATATGCATGAATCGGAGTTACGGATGCAAAGTTACTTAGTCGCAAACATGAGCATATGGATCAAGAATTCTGGGACTTGGTGAAAAAAAAAATCTCCGGAAAAAATCAACTGGACGAGATGATCCTGGGACAGAGGGATCCGGCGGCGCGGGGCTGCGTTTGGATGAGATCCCGGTGGATCTCGTCCCGATCCACCGGATCTCACCGAAGAGGACGACGGCGGCCGGGGGGAGGTCGCCAGCGGCGGCGGCGATGCGGTCCAGCGACGGCTGTAGGCGGCGGGCGGCGCGGCAGCGGCTGGAGGTGGCGGGCGGCACGGATGCGGTCCAGAGATTGCCGGCGCGGGCGGCTGGCCGGAGTGGCGCGGGGCGGCGCCGGCCACCGGGCGCGGGGACGAGGGAGGTGCGAGGGCGCGGGCGGCGCGGGCCGGGGAGGGCCGGCCGCGGGCCGCGGCGGGCTGGCGGTGGAGGCGGCGGGCGCAGCCAACAGGGCGGCGCCACGTGGCGGCGGCGGGCGGTGGCGGACACGTCCGGCCCGAATCGGACGTGTCCGTCGGCAGGAGGAGCAGTTTTAGGGTTTCGGGGAGGACGAAGATCGAAAAACGGAGGGGTGTATATATAGGCCTAGAGGGAGCTAGGAGAGTCCAAATGAGCTGCGGTTTTCGGCCACGCGATCATGATCGAACTCTCTAGGACATGGAGCAGAGTTTGGTGGGTCTTGGGCCAAATTGGAGGGGTGTTGGGCTGCAACACACACGAGGCCTTTTCGGTCCCTCGGTTAACCGTTGGAGTATCAAACGAAGTCCAAATGGCACGAAACTTGACAGGCGGTCTACCGGTAGTAAACCAAGGCCGCTTGGCAAGTCTCGGTCCAATCCGGAAATGTTTAATCCCCACACACGAAAGAAAGCTAGAAATGACCACCGGAGGAGAACGAAGCACCGGAATGCAAAACGGACAACGGGGAAAATGCTCGAATGCATGAGACAAACACGTATGCAAATGCAATGCACAAGATGACATGATATGAGATGCATGACAACGACAACAACACACGGAGACAAAAACCCGAACTCGAGGAAATAAATAACTTAACACCGGAAACGGCAAGAGTTGGAGTACAAATAGGGAAAATTACATCCGGGGTGTGACAGTGGGATTCCTCTTGAGAGAGAGACACTCCATTGGAGTTCAAGGCCTCCATTGGAGAAGATCCCTAGTGGATGAAGACCCCTCTTGAAGGAAGTATCTATCTAGATCATCAAGCCCTCATCTCCTTCATAGGATTTGGGATGAACTCTACTATGTATCTTATTTCCCTTTGATTGTTCATGTACCTTGTGGATCTTGTGTGTTTGATTGTCTAGTGGATGTGTGATTGGACTTGTTCTTGAGTGTTCCTCTTGTTTTCCCTCTTGTGTTCACCTTGTTCTTGGGGATTCCCCCTCCAATTCGTGAAAGATGTCCAATTAGGGTTCCACCCTACACCAGATTGAGCGAGTGTGGGTTGTCGTGCGATTGAAATTAAGAGTGAGACGGGTTGGAGAGTCACCTAGATAGACAATGTGCGTGAGAGAGTATACAATATGAATATGTCCAATTGGGCCCAAACATGGAGATATATCCTTTGCGTCCGAGAAAGAGCGAGGTCAATCAAGACATATATATATATAGAGAGAGAGAGAGCGTGGCCCGCCATGAGGTCGAAAGAGTGGGGGTGGCCTGGATGGACTGACCTAGATAGACAATATGCGTGAGAGAGTACAGTGTGTGTTGGTCGATGCCCGAACAGGGAGATATATCCTTTGTGTGTGGAAGAAAACGAGGTTAATCAAGACTCAGATAAAGAGAGCGATATTGAGCGAGTGTGGCCCGCCGTGTGAAAGAAAGAGTGAGACAGTCTTGAGGGAGTGACCTAGATAGACAACGTGCGTGCCTGCGCACGAGAGGTTGGGGAGGGGCTAGATAGGTAATGCATGTATCTAGCTAGAGAGGGTGGGACGGAGAGAGAGAGCTCGGCATGGGGTGCAATGGCGGGCGTGTGAGGTAAATACATTTGGTAACAGAGTGGAAAAAGGGGGTTGTATAGTTGAGAGACTTAGAGAGCAAAACATGGAGAGAAAGAATGAACGTGTGTCAGAAACCGATAGCTTCCTAAGGTGGTTAGGAGAGGAAAATTGACCGATATAGGAAGTATGTAGCGTGGGTGCCGACAGGGGGGGTGCTAAAAACAACATTTGAATGTAGATAGTACAAGACTTAATTTTGATGTTTCAATTCGGTTTACATTGTAAGATTTGAACTGAGGACCATGCATATGGGTAATTATTTCAAATTCGTGCCATACTAGGTTTGGAAAAGTTGACATTGACTTGATTGTTGTGCTATTTTGTAGGTCATATGTTTGAATCCATCCAAAGTTTCCTCACTACCATCGTGTTCATCATATACATATGAATTTGTATTAAAAAAGTAGCATGGATACCGTGAAAGTAAAAATCCACGTTAGAATTGGAGATCACTATGTGTAGCTTCACATTTCTCAAGTTATGTTGATTTCCGGAGTGCAAGTGCCTTCGTATTTTTTAAGTTAAATGTTCTCCCCTGGTAACTTGAATTCGTGGATCCGCCACTGCACACAAATCATACACGCAGGCCAGTATGAATTAAATTAAATGCAAGGACTTATGCTAGCTCGTTGTACAGGCTCACAGCTGCTCTGCTTGGGCTTGGGATGTTCCATGTACAAGTCCATGTTACCACTTGCTTGGATGTGTAAGCCTTGTGCTCCTTGCATCCCCCTCTTCATATTTGACATGATGAATGGTTGATCAAATAAGAGGAATCGACCTTGCTGTTGTACCGGAGGACAGATACTTACAAGTTTATATGGGTGTGCAGGATGTGTACCAGATCCCGTAGCGCCGTCATGCTTCGCTAAAAAATGGTTTTGCTCATTTCAAATAATATCTCCAGAAGAAATAAGTGTTAAAGTCAGAGTTGCATAGGCGTGTAAGCTAAGAGAGCAGTGAAAGGATATCCAAACATCGTCAGAATAGTGCACAAGGGAGTGATGTGTGCATACCTAGTTCGGGCCTGCGTTTGGGGATGCTCCCCTAGCTAGAGTGCGGGTCACATCAGAGCCGTTGAGGGTGATGCACTGGCGTTCGCTAGCCACACACGGATGTAGTTCTTGAGTGGTAGTGGAGCTCTACGATGCCGTTGGTGAAGCCCCAATGGCCTCAGGGGGGCGAAGGTGCGACGATGTGCTCGGTGAAGTAGCCCCGATGAGGTGGGAGACAACGTCGGTCAAGCGCACCTGATGCGGTGGAAGTCAGTGTCTGTTAGGCACGTCGGTTGCGACGGCCGACGTTGTCAGTGGACCACCCGGTGCGGTGGACAAGGGCGTAGATGAGGTAGCTCTGGTGCGGTGGTGAACCGTGACCGTCGTCTTTGTCGTCGTCGTCTAGCACAAAGGTGGGGAAAGAGACGAGACGAGGGGCAATTCGAACTTTGCTTGGGTTGATGGCGAATTAGGGATTTGAGCAATCTGGGCGTGGAAGGGGACGGTGGAGAAGGTAGATTTTGCAGGGCTGGAATTGGGGCCGCCAGATATTTCAATCCTAAACGTGGAAGCGCGAACTTGTTTTGTCGTTCTTCTTTTTTGTCGGGGGGGGGGGAGGGGTGTGGGTGCCTGGTTGCTAAGCGTTCGTACGACACACGCGACCACCATGACACGACCCTGGTCTGCCTGGTGCACCTACAATTGAGAATGCAAATGAATCTTCTTCCATTTGCAAACGAATCTGTATGTATTACCATGCTCGTGTTTCCTTGCAAATAATTAGTCATTCGAAACGAGATACTATAAATTAATTAATGATGAGTTATTTGAAAAAAAATCAATACAGTATCCACGCTAACATGGATTAGAGTGTGTGTCACATAATTAGTTATTTGTTAGAGTGTGTGTCATGCACTTTGAAAACCAGCTAATGATCCAAAGTAGTTCAGATTATAAAACACTAAATGATGTAAGCACCAAAAAACATAAAATGCAACATGGTTTACAAGGACTACTAACATAGTCTGTACCTGCTTGAATTATTTGTTCTCTGGCTGAAAATATCGAAGTGTAATTGCACCTATAACCAGTGCACAAACTGCATATCAATATATCTATCCTGCACAAGTATGCCAATAGTTTCAAACGACAGATTAGAAAAGTATTTATGCTACGTTGTCATGATACAGGGACTTTCTGGTAGATGGCCTCGACGTTTCCTCAAGCCATGAAAATGTACTATATTCTGCTTGTCATCAATGCCTACAAATCTCTATGTCTCTCTCAACATAGCAGATCATCATTAGACACTAAATCCTTCAATGTGAGCTTGCAAAATGCTTGCATTAGATCCCTCATTAGACACTATATGTTCATCACCAGGAGCATGTAAAATGTTTGCATCAAATCCTTCATTAGAAGTCTGTTCATTAGACACTTCAGGCTCAAGAATAACATGAGCTTGTATGTTTGCACCAGAAACTAGATTAGATACATCAGATTTAGTCAGTTCAGTATTGATTGGGGAGTTATAAAATAAGCAGAAATTTGTTTCATTTTCTCATAGATTCGCTACATACAAGAAGTTTTACACCACCGTCAGGTTTAACTATTGGCCAGAAATTGAACAGTTGAATTAGATATAATCAGGGATGTGATGTACCTGCTCGTTGCGCTTGCTGCTCTTGCAAGCTGCGACTGTCCGTTTGCGCAAGCTCGATGCCATGCCCGTGTTGCCGCTGCTTCCTCCCATGCAGGCTACACCCAGGGTTAGATCTTCATCTCCTTATCCTTCCATTCGGTTGAAGCCCAGCGACTGCCCTCCAACGAGGGCGCGAGGAAGTGCTATGTCGGTCTGTCCAGCGGCGGCTAAGTTAGGAGCGAACCAGACTGGAGGCTGGAGCGAACGAATTGGGATTTTTCCTGCTGTCGATCGATTTGGGAGGCACTTCTTTCGGCCGCGAGCCTCCTATAGGGCCTGCCTTGCACTTACGTTATTGGCCCATCCAAATTGAAACGTTTTTCTTCATTTTTTTACATTGCTTGCTCGAGCGTTGGGATGAACAAAACTAGCCTGGGCCAACCTGGAGGACTCAAACTAGGTGCACACTTTCCAGCCACCCAAGGCGGCCGCCCATACCAACCCCTACAGTGGTGTCGCCTCTTTTTGCATGTATGATTGGGGTAGTGAAAAATATTCCAGTGGCGCTTTTGATTTACCCACAGAATGGTTGAATTGCTTGTTTCTATGAACTGAGTTCGCCAATAATGTGAAGGATGTCAGTCTTTTCATCCTATTGTAGATTGCTTAGATCTCGATATGCCAAATGTAATCGCATGAAATATACAGTAAAAGCCAGTGTGATGTGTGTGGCTACAACTAGTGGACTACCCATCCTCATATAACATATCAAGGACGCACCATCTTAGCAGATTAACCATTCGACTTACCAAGGCAGTGTGGGAAGAAAGAAGTATTGGGACTGCGTATCCAAGCAATTGATGCCATGGACTCCTTCGTAGAACCTTGTAAGAGAAAAAGAAGATGCAGTGTGCCTGTACAAAGATCTAGCGTATGTTCAGTTACCTGCTTCTTGGAATTTTTGTTAGCCACTTATTGCAAAATTGTTCAATTATGTTGCTTGGCTTAATTTAGTTTGCTACTAATTAAATAATGTCATAGCCTGTTAATCTTATTATATACTACGCTTATCTATGTGTTTGATACTTACTTTTAAGAATTACCTATTTGCCTGAACTTAAATAGCTACTTAAGCACGTAGATAGCTGGTTATATGTACTTCTAGGGTGCAGCAGAATTCACGTGTAATTTACATTCTAATACCATGTTTGTTTAAACGATTTGTTGTTACACTACGCACACAACCAGGATCAAGAGAATTAAACCATATCTTAGCATCACCCTTTAACGAGAACGGAAATATTTTAAGGATATAAAAGTAACGAGTTCTCTCATCATTAGTGAACAGGGTGGCTATATCATTTAATTTAGTAAGATGTGCCACAATAGTTTCAGATTCATAGCCATGAAAAGGATCCGATTCAACCAAAGTAATTATATCAGGATCAACAGAGAATTCATAATCCTTATCAGTAACAAAGATAGGTGAAGTAGCAAAAGCAGGGTCAGGTTCCATCCTAGCATTAAGAGATTGCTGCTTCCATTTAGCCAATAACCTCTTGAGTTCGTATCTATCTTTGCAAGCTAAAATAGCTAAAGAAGCTTCTTTATCAAAATACATAACCCTTAGGAATAGCAAGTGGTTCTTCATCATCACTTTCATCAGTGTCATCAGATTCAATATTTTCTATCTCTCTAGCCCTAGCAAGTTGTTCATCAAGAAAAGCACTAAGTGGCATAGTAGTATCAGGCATAGAGGTAGTTTCATCATAAGTATCATGCATAGCAGAAGTGGCATCATCAATAACATGCGACATATTAGAACGAATAGCAGAAGCAGGTGTAGGTGTCGCAAGCTTACTCAAAACAGAAGGTGAATCAAGTGCAGAGCTAGATGGCAGTTCCTTACCTCCCCTCGTAGTTGAGGGATAGATCTTGGTTTTTGGATCTCTCAAGTTCTTCATAATGATAAACAGATATATATCCCAAGTGACTCAAAGAATAGAGCTATGCTCCCCGGCAACGGCGCCAGAAAATAGTCTTGATAACCCACAAGTATAGGGGATCGCAACAGTTTTCGAGGGTAGAGTATTCAACCCAAATTTATTGATTCGACACAAGGGGAGCCAAAGAATATTCTCAAGTATTAGCAGCTGAGTTGTCAATTCAACCACACCTGGAAACTTAATATCTGCAGCAAAGTGTTTAGTAGCAAAGTAATATGATAGTAGTGGTAACGGTAGCAAAAGGTAACAATAGTAAAAGCAATGTTTTTGGTATTTTGTAGTGATGATAGCAATGGCAACCGAAAAGTAAATAAGCGAAGAACAATATATGGAAAGCTCGTAGGCAATGGATCGGTGATGGAGAATTATGCCGGATGCGGTTCATCATGTAACAGTCATAACCTACGGTGACACATTACTAGCTCCAGTTCATTGATATAATGTAGGCATGTATTCCGAATATAGTCATACGTGCTTATGGAAAAGAACTTGCATGACATCTTTTGTCCTACCCTCCCGTGGCAGCGGGGTCCTTACAGAAACTAAGGGATATTAAGGCCTCCTTTTAATAGAGAACCGGAACAAAGCATTAACACATGGTGAATACATGAACTCCTCAAACTACGGTCATCACCGGTAAGTATCCCGATTATTGTCACTTCGGGGTTAACGGATCATAACACATAATAGGTGACTATAGACCTGCGAGATAGGATCAAGAACACTCATATATTGATGAAAATATAATAGGTCCAGATCTGAAATCATGGCACTCGGGCCCTAGTGACAAGCATTAAGCATAGCAAAGTCATAGCAACATCAATCTCAGAACATAGTTGACACTAGGGATCAAACCCTAACAAAACTAACTCGATTACATGATAGATCCCATCCAACCCATCACCGTCCAGCAAGCCTACGATGGAATTACTCACGCACGGCGGTGAGCATCATGAAATTGGTGATGGAGGATGGTTGATGATGACGATGGCGATGGATTCCCCTCTCCGGAGCCCCGAACGGACTCCAGATCAGCCCTCTCGAGAGGTTTTAGGGCTTGGCGGCGGCTCCGTATCGTAAAACGCGATGATTTCTTCTCCCTGATTTTTTTCTCCCTGAAACTCAATATATGGAGGTGGAGTTGGACTCGGAGAGGCAACAGGGGGCCCATGAGGCAGGAGGCACGCCCTAGGGGGCAAGCGCGCCCCCACCCTCATGGAGAGATGGTGGGCCCCCTGGCCTTCATCTTTGGCAGATATTTTTCTTATTTTCTGAAAAGTGTCTCCGTGAAGTTTTAGGTCATTCCAAGAATGTTTGCTCCTGCAGATAAATAACACCATGGTAGTTCTGCTGAAAACAGCGCCAGTCCGGTTAGTTCCATTCAAATCATGCAAGTTAGAGTCCGAAACAAGGTCAAAAATGTTTGAAAAAGTAGATACGTTGGAGACATATCAAGCATTAACACATAGTGAATACATGAACTCCTCAAACTACGGTCATCACCGGGAGTGGTGCCGATTATTATCACTTTGGGGTTGCCGGATCATAACACATAGAAGGTGACTATAGACTTGCAAGATAGGATCAAGAACTCACATATATTCATGAATACATAATATGTTTAGATCTGAAATCATGGCACTCAGGCCCTAGTGACAAGCATTAAGCATAGCAAAGTCATAGCGACATCAACCTCAGAACATAGTGGATACTAGGGATCATGCCCTAATAAAACTAACTCGATTACATGATAAATATCTTCCAACCCATCACCGTCCAACAGGCCTACGATGGAATTACTCACGCACAGAGGTGAGCATCATGAAATTGGTGATGGAGGAAGGTTGATGATGACGATGGCGACGGATTCCCCTCTCCGGAGCCCCAAACGGACCCTAGATCAGCCCTCCCGAGAGAGTTTAGGGCTTGGCGGCGGCTCCGTATCGTAAAACGCGATGAATCCTTCTCTCTGATTTTTTTCTCCCCGAACATGAATATATGGAGTTGGAGTTGAGGTCAGTGGAGCGTCAGGGGGCCCACGAGGCAGGGGGCGCGCCCAGGGGGGTAGGGCGCGCCCCCACCTTCATGGATAGGGTGTGGGCCCCCTGACGTGGATCTTTCTTGCAGTATTTTTTATATATTCCAAAAATAATCTCCATTGATTTTCAGGTCATTCCGAGAACTTTTATTTCTGCACAAAAAATAACACCATGGCAATTCTTCTGAAAATAGAGTTCGTCCGGGTTAGTTCCATTCAAATCATGCAAGTTAGAGTCCAAAACAAGGGCAAAAGTGTTTGGAAAAGTAGATACGACGGAGACGTATCAACTCCCCCAAGCTTAAACCTTTGCTTGTCCTCAAGCAATTCAGTTGATAAACTGAAAGTGATAAAGAAAAACTTTTACAAACTCTGTTTGCTCTTGTTGTTGTAAATATGTAAAGCCAACATTCAAGTTTTCAGCAAAGATTATGAACTAACCACATTCGCAATAACATTTAGGTCTCATGTTTACTCATATCAATGGCATAATCAACTAGCGAGCAATAATAACAAATCTCGGATGACAACACTTTCTCAAAACAATCATGATATGATATGACAAGATGGTATCTCCGTAGCCCTTTCCGAGACCGCAAAACATAAATGCAGAGCACCTTTAAAGATCAAGGACTGACTAGACATTGTAATTCATGGTAAAAGAGATCCAGTCATAGTCATACTCAATGTAAACTAACAGTACTGGATGCAAATGACAGAGGTGCTCTCCAATTGGTGCTTTTTAATAAGAGATGATGACTCAACATAAAAGTAAATAGATAGGCCCTTCGCAGAGGGAAGCAGGGATTTGTTGAGGTGCCAGAGCTCGGTTTTGAAATAGATATGAATAATATTTTGAGCGGTATACTTTCATTGTCAATATAACAACCGAGAGATCTCGAATCTTCCATGCTACACACATTATAGGCGTTTCCCAAACAGAATGGTAAAGTTTATACTCCCCCTCCACCAACAAGCATCAATCCATGGCTTGCTCGAAACAACGAGTGCCTCCAACTAACAAGAGTCCTGGGGGAGTTTTGTTTGTAGTTATTTTGATTTGATTTGCATAAAGCATGGGACTGGGCATCCCGGTGACCAGCCATTTTCTCGTGAGTGAGGAGCGGAGTCCACTCCTCTTGAGAATAACCCGCCTAGAATGGAGGATACAGATAGCCCTAGTTGATACATGAGCTATTCAAGCATATAAAACAGAATGTTTATTTGAAGGTTTAGAGTTTGGCACATACAAATTTACTTGGAATGGCAGGTAGATACCGTGTATGGGTAGGTATGGTGGACTCATATGGAATAACTTTGGGGTTTATGGAATTGGATGCACAAGCAGTATTCTCGCTTAGTACAAGTGAATGCTAGAAAAAGACTGGGAAGCGACCAGCTAGAGAGCGACAACAGTCATGAACATGCATTAAAATTAATCAACACTGAATGTAAGCATGAGTAGGATATAATGCACCATGAACATAAATATCGTAGAGGCTATGTTGATTTTGTTTCAACTACATGCGCGAACATGTGCCAAGTCAAGCCACTCGAATCATTCAAAAGAGGATACCACCCTATCATACCACATCACAACCATTTTAATAGCATGTTGGCATGCAAGGTAAACCATTGTAAGCTCCTAGCTAATTAAGCATGGCATAAGCAACTATAATCTCTAATCGTCATTTTAAACATGTTTCTTTCATAATAGGCTGAATTAGGAACGATGAACTAATCATATTTACAAAAACAAGAGAGGTTGAGTTCATACCAGCTTTTCTCATCTTAGTAAGTTCATCATATAATCATCATTATTTCCTTTCACTTGCACGACCGAATAGTGTGGATAATAAGAATAGTGCACGTGCATTGGAGTAAGCTAGAATCTGCAAGCATTCAATTCAAGAGAGAAGACAAGGTAATATGGGCTCTTTGTTAGATCAACAATAATGCATATAAGAGCCACTCAACATTTTCATTATGGTCTTCTCCTCTTGACCCCCAAAGGAAAGAAAAGAAACAAAACTATTTACATGGGAAAACTCCCAACAAGCAAAAGAAGAACGAGAAATCTTTTTGGGTTTTCTTTTTAGTTACTACTACTACAGGCATAGAAAGTAAACTAACTAACATATACAACTAATTTTTTTGGTTTTTTTCTTAAGGTTTTTCAAACACACTAGAAGAAAGCATAAAAAGGGAAATAAACTGGCATCGATATTACAATGAAAAAGTATGAGCACCGACAACTAGCATGAGTGTGTGAACATGAATGTAATGTCGTTGAGAAATACGTACTTCCCCAATCTTAGGCTTTTGGCCTAAGTTGGTCTACTGCCACGGCTGGCCTGGCAGATATCCAAAGTTGTAGTTGGGGTCGTACTGTGATGCAGCAGCTATTGCCTCATGAGCTGCCGCTTGAAGGCGAGCTTTTTCCATCCTCCTCTTATACTCGTTCGCCTCCTCCCTAGTTATAACATATCTCCCCATTTCCTGAAAGTCAAAGAAAGCGGGAGCAGGGAGAGCGATGTGATAGGTGCGTCGTCTGTCAAAGATTAGTCGGTACTTGAGGGACTGGTTGTTCCTCTCAACAAACTGATGACGAACCATAGCATCATAATCTAGATAAGAAGGAGGCAACTCAATATCATCTCCACGTATGGGTATCTCAAGAAAATTAGCTATGCGTGTTGCATAAATTCCACCAAAGAAATATCCATGAATACTATTATTATGTAACCTACGTGCAACAATAGCCCCCAAGTTGTATTGTTTATCTCCTAAAACAACGCTCCTGAGAATGCTAAGATCAGGTACACACATGTGACATGCTTTATCTTTACCATTTATGCACCTTCCTATGAAGAGAGCAAAATAATGTATAGCGGGAAAACGAATGCTCCCTATGGTGGCTTGTGTTACATCTCTACATTCCCCCACAGTTATACTAGCAAGAAAATCTCTAAATTCAGATTTGCGAGGTTCACTAACATTACCCCACTGTGGGAGTTTACAAGCAGTGTTAAAATCTTCTAAGTCCATGGTATAAGATCTATCATGAAGATCAAACAGGACAGTTTGAGAATTGCGTGATGATGAAAATTCAAACCTTATCACAAAGGAATCAGTGAGGTAGTGGTACTGACGGCACTTATCTTCCATGAAGCTCTCAAGATCGGCATTACGCACATATGCTTCAAATTCCTCCTTGATTCCTGCTCGAACCATGAAGTCCTCTGACGGCCATTCACAAGGCCGCACTTGAGCATCCCTTGGTGGTTCATCGTCCGCATCGCGTAT
This sequence comes from Triticum urartu, assembly GCF_003073215.2. NCBI lineage: Eukaryota > Viridiplantae > Streptophyta > Magnoliopsida > Poales > Poaceae > Triticum > Triticum urartu. The sequence goes on from NC_053027.1 coordinate 477,370,046, forward strand.
TGCGGGTCTGGATCCTTGCTTCCTTGAAGAACCACCTTGGTACATTTTCCTAAACATATTTCTTCCTCTGAAAAATTTCTGAAATTTTTAGTAACTTGAAAATAAAAGTGAACCAAACTCAACAAAATTGATAGCAACTACTCCTACAAGTGCCTAGAGGTGATATCATGCATTAAAACTACTTGGGACGATATAAATTTGACATGCAAGCTCAAGAACAGGGTCACCTAAGCAGGAAAAATTTGCAATAAATAAAGCACTAGAACAAAAACTAGTTGGACCATTGGAGGAGTCACATACCAAAGAACAATCCCCCAAAGCAGTTTTGTGAATGGAGCTTTGAGCTAGGAGATCAAAAATGGCGGCAAGATGAGCTAGAAGTCGTGCTTGAGCTGGTTGGTGATTTTTTTGGGAGGAAGAAGGAGTGTGTGGTGGCTGGAATAAGTGGAGGGGACCCACGTGGGGTCCATGAGGCAGGGGGGCGCGCCCAGGGGGTGGGTGCACCCTCCACCCTCGTGGGCACGTGGCTGCTCCCCCTGATGTGTTTTCAGTGCCAGATATTCTCAAATATTCTAGAAAAAAATCATATTTAATTTTCAGGGCATTTGGAGAACTTTTATTTTGGGGTATTTTTTATTGCATGGATAATTCAGAAAACAGACAAAAAACTATTTTTGCTTTATTAATATAAATAACAGAAAGTAAAAAGAGGGTACAGTGAGTTGTGTTTTCTAAATCCATCCATCTCATGCTCATCAAAAGGAATCCACTAACAAGGTTGATCAAGTCTTGTTAACAAACTCATTTCAAATAACATGGAACCAGATAATTTTTGAATAACACTAGGTTACCTCAATGGGGATATGCACATCCCCAACAATAAGAATATCATATTTCTTCTTGACAGTAGGAAGAGGAAATTCAAAACCTCCAATAGTGATTGTTGAATTTTTTTCCAATAGAATTAATACTATGGACTTGTGGTTGTTTCCTCGGAAAGTGTACCGTATGCTCATTACCATTAACATGAAAAGTGACATTGCCTTTGGTGCAATCAATAACAGCCCTTGCAGTATTCAAAAAGGGTCTTCCAAGAATAATAGACATACTATCGTCCTCGGGAATATCAAGAATAACAAAGTCCGTTAAAATAGTAACGTTTGCAACCACAACAGGCACATCCTCACAAATACCGACATGTATAGCAGTTGATTTATCATCCATTTGCAAAGATATTTCAGTAGGTGTCAACTTATTCAAATCAAGTCTACGATATAAAGAGAGAGAGGCATAACACTAACACCGGCTCCAAGATCACATAAGGCAGTTTTAACATAGTTTCTTTTAATGGAGCATGGTATAGTTGGTACTCCCGGATCTCCAAGTTTCTTTGGTATTCTACCCTTAAAAGTATAATTAGCAAGCATGGTGGAAATTTCAGCTTTCAGTATCTTTCTTTTATTAGTAACTATATCTTTCATATATTTAGCATAAGGATTCATTTTAAGCATATCAGTCAAACACATACACAAAAAGATAGGTCTAATCATTTCAGCAAAGCGCTCAAAATCCTCATCATCCTTTTTCTTGGATGGTTTAGGAGGAAAAGGCATGGGTTTCTGAACCCATGGTTCTCTTTCTTTACCGTGCTTCCTAGCAACAAAGTCTCTCTTATCATAACGTTGATTCTTTGATTGTGGGTTATCAAGATCAAGAACAGGTACAATCTCTACATCATTATCATTACTAGGTTGAGCATCAACATGAACATCATCATTAACATTTTTACTAGGTTCATGTTCATTACCAGATTGTGTTTCAGCATCAGAAATAGAAATATCATTGGGATTCTCACGTGTGTCTACAAAGGTTCACTAGAAGCATGCAAAGTCCTATCATTTTTCTTTTTCTTCCTCTTAGAAGGACTAGGTGCATCTACATTAGTTCTCTGAGAATCTTGCTCAATTCTCTTAGGATGTCCCTCAGGATACAAAGTTTCCTGAGTCATTTTTCCTCCTCTAGTCATAACTCTAACAGCATTGTCATTATTCTTACTATTCAATTCATTGAGCAAATCATTCCGAGCTTTAAGTACTTGTTCTACTTGAGTGGTAACCATAGAAGCATGTTTACTAATAAGTTTAAGTTCACCTTTAACACTAGCCATATAATCACTCAAGTGTTCAATCATATAAGCATTATGTTTCAATTTTCTACCAACATAAGCATTGAAATCTTCTTGCTTAACCATAAAGTTATCAAATTCATCTAAGCATTAGCTAGCAAACTTAATAGGCGGGATTTCAGCTTTATCATATCTATAGAGAGAATTTACCTTTACTACCTGTGTCGGTTATCAAGACCATGTATTTCTTCAATAGGTGGCAAATTAAGACCATGCATTTATTCAATAGGTGGTAAATTCTTAACATGTTCAACTTTTATACCTTTTTCTTTCATAGATTTCTTTGCCTCTTGCATATCTTCAGGACTGTGAAATAGAATACCCCTTTTCTTCGGAGTTGGCTTAGGAGTTGGTTCAAGAAGTGTCCAATTATTTTCATTAGTCAACATATTATTCAATAGAATTTCAGCTTGATCAACTGTTCTTTCCCTGAAAACACAATCAGCACAACTATCCAGGTGGTCTCTGGAAGCATCGGTTAGTCCATTATAAAAGATATCAAGTATTTCATTTTTCTTGAGAGGATGATCAGGCAAAGCATTAAGTAATTGGAGAAGCCTCCCCCAAGCTTGTGGGAGACTCTCTTCTTCAATTTGCACAAAATTATATATTTCCCTTAAGGCAGCTTGTTTCTTATGAGCGAGGAAATATTTAGAGAGAAGTAATAAATCATATCCTGGGGACTACGCACACAACTAGGATGAAGACAATTAAACTATATCTTAGCATCACCCTTTAATGAGAACGGAAATAATTTAAGGATATAATAGTAGCGAGTTTTCTCATCATTAGTGAACAGGGTAGCTATATCATTTAATTTAGTAAGATGTGCCACAACAGTTTCAGATTCATAGCCATAGAAAGGATTAGATTCAACCAAAGAAATTATATCGGGATCAACTAAGAAATCATAATCCTTATCAGTAATAAAGATAGGTGAAGTAGCATATGCAGGATCATATTTCATTCTAGCATTCAGAGATTTTTCTTTCAGCTTAGCTAATAGTTTTTTAAGATCACTTCTACCATTGCAGGCAAGAAAGCCTCTAGCAGTTTCTTCATCCATAACATAACCCTCAGGAACAACATGCAATTCATATCTAGGGGAGAATCTTCCTCGTCACTTTCATCAATATTATCAGTTTCAATAATTTCATTCTCTCTAGCCCTAGCAAGTTGTTCATCAAGAAATTCACCAAGTGGCGCAGTAGTATCAAGCATAGAAGTAGTTTCATCATAAGTATTATGCAAAGCAGAAGTGGCATCATCAATAACATGCGACCTATCAGAATCAATAGCATGTGTAGGTGTCACAAGTTTAGTCATAATAGAAGGTGAATCAAGTGCAGAGCTAGATGGAAGTTCCTTACCTCCCCTCATAGTTGAGGGATATATTTTGGTTCTTTGATCTTTCAAGTTCTTCATAGTGATAAGCAGATATAAATCCCAAGTGACTCAAAGAATAGAGCTATGCTCCCCGGCAACGGCGCTAGAAAATAGTCTTGATAACCCACAAGTATAGGGGATCGCAACAGTTTTCGAGGGTAGAGTATTCAACCCAAATTTATTGATTCGACACAAGGGGAGCCCAAGAATATTCTCATGTATTAGCAGCTGAGTTGTCAATTCAACCACACCTGGAAACTTAATATCAGCAACAAAGTATTTAGTAGCAAAGTAATATGATAGTAGTGGTAATGGTAGCAAAAGTAATATTTTTGGGTTTTATAGTGATAGTAACAGTAGGAACGGAAAAGTAAATAAGCGAAGAACAATATGTGAAAAACTCGTAGGCATTGGATCGGTGATGGAAAATTATGTCGAATGCGATTATTCATGCAACAGTTATAACATAGGGTGACACAGAACTAGCTCCAATTCATCAATATAATGTAGGCATGTATTCCGAATATAGTCATACGTGCTTATGGAAAAGAACTTGCATGACATCTTTTGTCCTACCCTCCCGTGACAGCGGGGTCCTATTGGAAACTAAGGGATATTAAGGCCTCCTTTTAATAGAGTACCAGATCAAGGCATTAACACATCGTGAATACATGAACTCCTCAAAGTACGATCATCACTGAGAGTGGTCCCGATTATTGTCACTTCGGGGTTGCTGGATCATAACACATAGTGGGTGACTATAGACTTGCAAGGTAGGATCAAGAACTCACATATATTCATGAAAACATAATAGGTTCAGATCTGAAATCATGGCACTCAGGCCCTAGTGACAGGCATTAAGCATAGCAAAGTCATAGCAACATCAATCTCGGAACATAGTGGATACCAGGGATCAAACCCTAACAAAAGTACTCGATTACATGATAAATCTCATCCAACCCATCACCGTCCAGCAAGCCTATGATGGAATTACTCACGCACGGCGGTGAGCATCATGAAGTTAGTGATGGAGGAAGGTTGATGATGACGATGGCGACGGATTCCCCTCTCCGGAGCCCCGAATGGACTCCAGATCAGCCCTCTTGAGAGAGTTTAGGGCTTGGCGGTGGCTCCGTATCGTAAAACACGATGAATCCTTCTCTCTGATTTTTTTCTCCCCGAACACGAATATATGGAGTTGGAGTTGAGGTCGGTGGAGCGTCAAGGGGCCCACGAGGCAGGGGCGCGCCCAGGAGGGTAGGGCGCCCTGACGTGGATATTTCTTCCAGTATTTTTTATATATTACAAGAATAATCTTCGTTGATTTTCAGGCCATTCCGAGAAATTTTATTTCCGCACAAAAATAACACCATGGCAATTCTGTTGAAAACAGCGTCAGTCCGGGTTAGTTCCATTCAAATCATGCAAGTTAGAGTCCAAAACAAGGGCAAAAGTGTTTGGAAAAGTAGATACGATGGAGACGTATCAAGCATCATGTTGATTATCATAACAAAAATAAAATTAAACATTGGACTTTTATCATAGAACCTTTATCATATACTTCTCATGAATAAGTAATAGTTCATCACACAATCGAAGTATAAAGCAAAAACTCTATTAGAAACCATCAAACTATGTTCTCAGTCAACTTTGCAACTACAATTCATCATCTTTTCAGGAAGGGTCACGTGTCGGAGCCTTTAGGCAAGTCGACATACTCAACCATCATATAGTCTTCTACGATTGCTAACACTCACCGCGTACACATGAGCAAAACGTTTCAACTGAACACCTAGAAAGATAGGGGCTTATGGTTTTGCCTCCAAACATACTCACCTCAAGGGTGATGTCAACAATAGTAACTCATGCCACCCGTATTCAACTGGACATATGTGCCTAGATCTTTCTTCACCACATGATGCTTGCCAAAGGAGAAAAATAAAAGGAATAGAGAGAAAACTTTGAATCTTGCATAAAAGTAAAAGATAGGCCCTTCACAGATGGCAGCAGATGTTGTCATGCATTTATTTATTTGTATGCTCAATCCTTTAGTGCAAAAGAACGTCACATTACATTGCCCCTTGTGATAGCGGCCTTTATTATGCAGTGTGACGCTTTTATTCTTTTATTCTTCACCATCACAAGTTCGTGCAACGCTCAATTTTCTCTTACACTAAATGATCTCACACTTTTAGAAGCAATTTTATTGCCTTTTTGCACCGATGACAACTTACTTGAGGGATCTTGCTCAATCCCTAGGTAGGTATGGTGGACAGTTGAAAATAAGATTTGGGTTTAAGGGTTTTTGGATGCACAAGTAGTATCTCTACTTAGTGCGGAATTTTTGGCTAGCAAAGATAGGGGGCAAGCATCACATGTTAAAGGATCCATGGCAATATGACTTCTATGTGAATATGAACAAGCATAAATCATTATGTTGTCTTCCTTGTCCAACATCAACAATTTTGGCACATAATATTTTGTTGAGGGCTCTCAATCACAAAAGATTTCTAGGATAGTATAAATTTATATGTGAATCTTCTCTTCCCTTATTAATTCTTTAATGAGTTGCATCATTAAATAATGCTATGTTTGTCAATCTCTAATAAAATTTTCTACTTATACTTTTCCTTATGTGGTGCCATCACCTACCATAGGATTAGTATATGATCTTTTATTTATTTATTTCCTTTCTCTTTTTCTTTCTTTCTTTCTTTCTTTCTTTCTTTATTTTCTTTTATTTGTAATATGAAAGTAAAGAAAGCAAAAACTCAAACTAAACTTTTATTATATAACTTGCACATGATTACAAGGATAGATCACTAAGCAAACTCTCAAAGAAGTAAGGATCGAACTAAACTTTTATTCATCGAAAGCAAAAGATCGAACTAAAGATAGTGGGATGATACGATCCCGGGGCACCTCCCCCAAGCTTGGCGGAAGCCAAGGGGAGTGCCCATACCCGATACTTAATTATCCTTTGGTGGTGAAGAAGGTGATGTTGGTGAAGAAGAAGAGATCTTGTCCTCGGATTTCCATGGTAGTGGTCCACCATCATAAGGGGAGGAGTGAGTCTTAAGAGTCCTGCAACTAGTAGCCAAACTCATACCTTTAAATCTTGCCTCATATTCAAAGACTTGGTTTTGAAGATCATAGATCTGGCTTTGGAGAAAGTTGATTTGCTCATTGAGGGTGAAGATGATGTCCTTCATGGGCTTGCCATCCACCTTGAGATCACGGGAAAGGTCCACGATCATGAGGTGATTGGCATTGAGCCCACGCTCCACCACCCCCTTGCACCAGAAGATGTCTTGATCCACAGCTTCAAGCCTGTCCTCCACGGTTCCCGTCCCCTTGGGACATGGCACATCACAAAGGTGAAGCACCCCCTCATGCATCTGGATGATCTGAGGGTGTTGCACCACCTCCCGCAGATATGGGTTGATGACGTTCTTGAAGAAGTTGTCCTTGGAGGAGCTTGAAGAGGCCATGGTAGATGGGATCTGATAGAAAACAACAAGGAAAAGAGAAGAAAGGATTTTCTATGCGATACGGTGATCAACAGGTTCGGGAAGTATATAGAGATTTTTTATCTTGGGGGACGAGCAAACTGTAGAAAAACAGAGTTTGGAAGGTGTCCCAGGTGGGCACAACCCACCTGGGCATGCCCTGGTATCTTGTGCCCACCAGGGGACACTTCCTGAAAGTTTCTTTATTTCCAAATTTTTTAAATATTCCAAAACTGACAAAAATATTATTTTTGTGGATTTTTCGGAGTCTGTTTACTTACCGTATCATGTACCTCCTTATTTTCACAATTCTGGAGTGTTCCGGAAGGACTCTTTTATGTGTTCTTTCGGTGTCAAAGTTTGGATAATATTACTTTCAACATTAATAGGCGTACCTGAGATATAATGTTTTGTACGTTGCCCATTGACAACCTTCGGGTTAGTACCTTCAGAATTATTTATTTTGATGGCTCTAGACCGATAAACCTCCTCGATGACATATGGGCCTTCCCATTTTGAGAGGAGTTTTCCTGCAAAGAATCTGAAACGAGAGTTGTACAACAGAAGATATTCTCCGACTTTAAACTCACGCTTTTGGAGTCTTTTGTCATGTCATCTTTTCACTTTTTGTTTGAATATTTTTGCATTTTCATAATCTTGGGTTCTCCATTCATCTAGGGAGCTAATATCAAATAACCTCTTTTCACCGGCAAGTTTGAAATCATAATTGAGTTCTTTGATTGCCCAATATGCTTTATGTTCTAACTCAAGAGGCAAATGACAAGCTTTTCCATAAACCATTTTATAAGGAGACATACCCATAGGATTTTTATATGCTGTTCTATAAGCCCAAAGTGCATCATTGATACATCTCCAACGTATCTATAATTTATGAAGTATTCATGCCAATATATTGTCATTCTTGGATGTTTTACAATCATTTTATAGCAACTTTATATCATTTTTTGGGACTAACCTATTGACCCAGTGCCCAGTGCCAGTTGCTGTTTTTGCTTGTTTTTTACATCGCAGAAAATCAATATTAAACAGAGCAAACACCGCGAAACTTTTTGTGGATTTTTTATGGACCGGAAGACTCTCGATGGGCCAAAGCAGCACCTGGGGAGTGCCCCGAGGGGGCACAACCCACCAGGGCGTGCTAGGGCCCCCTGGCGCGCCCAGGTGGGTTATGCCCACCTCGGTGGCCTCCCGTACCCCTTATTTGCACTATAAATTCCCAAATATTCTGAAACCCCTCAGGGTTAACCTAGATCAGAGGTTCCGCCGCCGTAGGGCTCCGTAGCCATTGAAAACCAATCTAGACCTGTTCCGACACCCTGTCGAAGGGGGGAATCATCTCCGGTGGCCATCTTCATCATCCCGACGGCCACCACGATGAGGAGGGAGTAGTCCACCCTCGGGGCTGAGGGTTTGTACCAGTAGCTATGTGTTTAATCTCTCTCTATCTCATGATCTATATCATGGGCTTTCTTAATATAGTCGGATCATATGATGTTTCTCCCTCTATAATCTTGTTTGATAAATTGAATCTTTACCCTTTGAAGTTTTGTCATGTCGGATTGAATATTCAGAGATGATAACACATGATATATGTCTTGCGGTATGAATACTTGAGGTGATAATTGGGGTATCTTACTGATTCACTTGATATATGTTATCGCATTCAACTCGCGGATTCCCGCGGTGATATTGGGGTTATCTATGCATAGGGGTTGATGCACGTTTTTATCCGACGGAAACTTTGGGGTCTCTTTATAGTTCTTTGTGTGGATTGAGTATTATTAATATGAATATGCTTTGGTGTTATTCTAGTACGAACTCTAGGATAGATCGAACGGAAACAATAGCTTTGTGTTATTTTAGTACGAACTCTTGAATAGATCGATCGGAAAGAATAGCTTTGAGGTGGCTTCGCACCCTACAAACAATTCCTACCTTTTTTCTCCACTAATACACTACAAAAAAAAGACACATCCGTGACATTTTGGGCCGAACGAAAAAAAATTATGTCATACTTATGACACTTCTATGACGATAATTGTGACAAAACCCGATATCATCATAGATGTGGTGGGGTCCTACTTCTATGACAAAAAATCATGACAAAAAATGGGCTTTTCGTCCTGGGCGGGCCGGAGACGCAGCTGCATGACATTCTTTGGGCCGTCCATGACGGAAAAACCCGTGGTAGAAGCGAGGGCAAGGAATATATCGGGGAGTTCCCTGTTACAATGGGTGGTTGGGGGCCGAGCCATGCGCGTTTCTCTCGTACGTACGCGCGTGTGTGTGAGGCTTTGGGCTCTAACTGAACCCGAGCGATTGCACTGCAGGCTACACGTTACTGAACCCGAGCGATCGATTGATCCCTTGCTGTTAACTGAACCCGAGTGATTCCTTTGCTACTGCTGCTAACTGAGGCCGATCGATGCTGCCTCTGGATGAACAATGATCATTGTTGGGGTGTTTGGATGAACAGTTCCCGGTGGGGGGTTGGATGAATAGGACCCCGTGGTAGTAGGGGCCGTTGCCGCTGGATGAACAGTACCCCGATCGATCGAGACGGTGGATGAATAGGACCCCGTGGAGGGCTGGATGAACAATAGCCCGTGGAGGGGTGGCTGAACAGGACCCCATGGAGAGGGCTGGTTGAACAATAGCCGGTGGAGGAGCGCGCGGTGGAGGCTGGATGAATAGGAGCCCGTGGATGAACAGTCGCAGGTGGAGGCTGGAGGAGGTAGACGGTGGATGAATAGTAGCCCATGGAGGCTGGAGGAGGTCGACGGTGGAGATGAACAGTATCCCGTGGAGTCCCGTTTTGCAGTACACCACACCCCTCCCAATGAACAGGACCCCCGTTTCGACCGTAGCGCTCCAACACAAGTCCGTTTCCTCCGTTTTGCGGTACGCCACACCCCTCCCGATCAACAGGACCCCGTTTCCACCGTAGGAGGTTCGTTTCCTCTATTTTGCGGTATGCCAGACCCCTCCCGATGAACAGGATCCTGTTTCGACCGTGGCTGGTCGAACACAAGGCCGTTTCCTCCGTTCTGCGGTACGCCAGGCCTCGTTTCCATCGGCTGTTCCGTTCAAGCTGGTTCGCTCCCGATGAACAGCACGCTTTCCATTGCCTCCCGATGAACACGACGCATTCCATTGTCTCTCCATGAACAAGACAATGACGCAGTTTCTCTGTTCCGACCCAGCCATGTACAGGAGCCCTAGCCGTACGTATGCGCGATTAGGCGTTCGAGACCCCGCCCGTATGTATGTACGTGGCCGTATCTACTTTCTTGCACCCTGGCCGCTGTACGTATGTGTACATGCTATGTGCGCGCCTCTACTACGACACGTGCCCTTTCTTACACGGCCACGGTTCATCGCTGCAGCCTACAAACAGACCGATCGTATGTACGTACACATTCACGACCAGAATGACAATGCTATGTACGCTTCGACCAGGTGGGTCCCGACTGTCAGGCGCTTCCTTCCGTGCGAATATGTAGCTGGTGGGTCCTAGCAGTCAGGGGGCGAATCATTATTTTTTTGCCCATAATATGGACGCACTTCCTTACATGCGAAGATGTAGCTGGTGGGTCCTAGTAGTCAGGGGGAAGCGATTTTTTTCCATGAAATACGGTGGCGCGTCCGGTGGGTCCATGCTGTCAGGAGGAGGAATCATTATTTTCCGCGTAACAAGGAGGCACTTCCTTGCTCTGGCCGTGGACCCAGCTGTCGGCCTCTCCACGTACAGTACTCTTCCGATGGAAGTTGTTCGTTGACCACATTGACCACGCCACGCCGAGAGCACCAAGGCGGTGGACGATGGTGAGGCCTAGGAAGGGGACGACGTGGAGCCGGGGAAGACACGATAGTGGATGCCCACGCGGAGAGGAGTACGAGGGTTTACTGGTTCGGCTGCGGTGTGAGGCTGCCGCCGTCGGAGGGCCTGGCCAGCGGTGGGAGTAGTAGGGGGCGGTGAGGCCTCCGCGGCAGCACAATCGGCCACGGGAGGCAGGAGCAGGCGGTGAGGGAGTCCTGGATTATGGGGTCCTTGGGTGTCTGGGCTATGTGATGTGGGCCGGACAGATGGGCCGTGAAGATACAAGATAGAAGGCCTTCCCTCGTGTCCGGATGGGACTCTCCTTGGCGTGGAAGGCAAGCTTAGCATGTGGATAAGAATATTCCTTTCTCTGTAAACCGACTTTGTACAACCCTAGCCCTCTCCGGTGTCTATAGAAACCGGAGGGTTTAGTTCGTAGAGACAAATATAATCATACAGGCTAGACAACTAGGGTTTAGCCATTACGATCTCATGGTAGATCAACTCTTGTAACCCCTATATTCATCAAAGACAATCAAGCAAGACGTAGGGTATTACCTCCATCAAGAGGGCCTGAACTTGGGTAAACATCATGTCGCATGTCTCCTATTACCTTCGATCCTTAGACGCATAGTTCGGGACCCCCTACCCGAGATCTGCCGGTTTTGGCACCGACATTGGTGCTTTCATTGAGAGTTCAACTGTGACGTCGTCGAAAGGCTTGATGGCTCCATCAATCATCTACAACAATGCAGCCCTGAGGGAGGTCTTTCTCCCCGGCCAGATCTTTGTGTTCGGCGGCTTCGCACTGCGGGCCAACTCACTTGGCCATCTAGAGCAGATCGACAGCTACGCCCCAGGTCACCGGATTAGTTTTGGAAATCTGGATTATGTCACTGATATCCTAGGAGACTTGATCTTCCAAGGGTTCGTGACCCCAACCTCCGCTTTGACCTTAAATCCGGAGCGCGTCACTAGGTCCGAAGACGGGGTTCCCGATCCCGCCGGACTCTCTGCGGCTATTAAGCTTAGTACGGGAGAGCCAGAGGAAACAACATCACCGGCAATCATCATGAAGCCGGACTCTTCTCCGAACACTGGCTCCGAACCCTCGGGTCAGCATCATGTGAGATCGGCCAAGGAGTTTCCTTCCCGCCATACTCCACGAATTCTCTTCTCCCTGGCCGAACCTCGCCTTTAAGCGGGGCTATAGACTTAATGCGACCCCTCATCATTATAGAGGGGCAACGTCCGAACTACGCCCAGCCCAGACTAGGGGCTGAGAGCGGGGAATTTTACGTCCCACCAACCACCCACTTTATAGCAACTGTCGAGGACCTAACCGACATGCTTGATTACGCCTCCGAAGACATCGACAGTATGGACGACGATGCCGGAGAGGAACAGGCCCAAACCTGCCGGTCACTGTATGTTGGACGACCACATCCTCGTATGACGTATACATGGTGGATACACCTAATAACAGCGATGACGATGATGAGAAAAACCCAATCGAGGACGAACCTCCTGAGATACCGCTGAAACATCGACATCAGCGGCGCCCCTCTAAATCGCGTCGCGGCAAGAACAGCAATGACGGCACCAAAGACAATGATACTCCAAAGAACACCGAAGACCAAGAAGACCCCATCGAACCAACATCCGAACGGGATGATCAGGAGGAGGGGCAAGTTGAGCATGACGAACAAACAGGGAACAACGACTCGGAGGACAACAACTATCTTCCACTCTCCGAAGACGACGTAAGCCTCGGCGACGAAGATTTTATCATGCCAAAGGAACCCCTCGAACAAGAGCGCTTCAAGCGTTGGCTAATATCCACGGCTAGAAGACGAAAAAAGAAACAACAGAAGCTTCAAGCTGACCAAGACCTGCTCAACGACAGATGGACTAACGTCTGGGCAGCCGAAGAATATGGCCTTGAACGCCCAACAAAGAGTTACCCAAAGCGTAAGATGCTACCCGAATTCAACAATGAGGTGTTGGAGCCCATACCACCCATGCGTAATGTGGCTGACAGACCCGATAGACCACCACGTGGCCGAGACAGAGCGGCAACTCAAGCCGAACACCAGCCCGCACCACCTCGCTGTAAAAGCAGAGAAACAACAGCTCGGGGATACACATGCAACCTACGACTGGACCTGGAAAATAGGGCAGGTCAGACCAGGTCAATCTATGGATCACGGGGGCGTGCTACGGCGCGAGAGGCGGGCTATCAAGCCTGGTGCGATAAACACAACCAACCCCATGCTAAAAAGCGCATACGGACTCCATCCGAACTACGTCGTGACATGGCCCGATACAGAGGTGCCGCACACCCCCTATGCTTCACCGATGAGGTAATGTAGCATGAGTTCCCCGAAGGGTTTGAACGCATGAACATCGAATCATACAACGGCACAACCGATCCTGAAGTATGGATTAAATATTTTCTTCTCCACATTCACATGGCTCTTGGTGATGATCTACACACCATCAAGTACCTTCCCCTAAAACTTAAGGGGCCAGCTAGGCACTAGTCGAATAGCCTCCCAGAAAACTCTATTGGAAGCTGGGAAGACTTAGAAGATGCCTTTAGAGACAACTTCCAAGGCACTTATGTCCGGCCTCCAGATGCCGACGACCTCAGTCATATAGTCCAACAACCCGGAGAGTCAGCCAGGAAATTCTGGACCAGGTTCCTAATTAAATAGAACCAGATTGTCGACTGTCCAGACGCTGAAGCCCTAGCGGCCTTCAAACACAGCGTCCGCGATGAATGGCTTGCCCGACACCTCAGCCAAGAAAAGCCGAAGTCCATGGCAGCCCTTACAACATTAATGACCCACTTCTGCGTGGGAGAGGATAGCTGGCTAGCCCGTAGCGGTAACAGTACCAGCAACCCCGGCACTTCCGAAGCCCGAAACGGCAATGGAAGGCCCCGACGCAAAAAACATAAGCGTTGGAGCAACAATGATGATATAGAGAATACGACAGTCAACGCCGAATTCAGTGGCTCCAAATCCGGTCAACGGAAGAAGCCATTCAAATGAAACAAAGATGGTTCATCAAGCCTGGACCGAATACTTGATTGACCCTGCCAGATCCACGACACTCCTGATAAGCCTGCCAACCATACCAACAGAAGTTGTTGGGTCTTCAAACAGGCCGGCAAGTTAAATGCCGAACACAAGGAGAAAGGGTCACCCAGTGAGGACGACAATGAGGAACCTCGCGCACCGAAAAAGGGGTCAAAAGAAATTTCCCCCCGAAGTTAAAACGGTGAACATGATATACGTCACCCACATCCCCAAGAGGGAGCGCAAGCGCGCTGAGGGACGTCTATGCGATAGAGCCAGTCGCCCCAAAATTCAACCCATGGTCGGCCTGTCCGATCACTTTCGATCGCAGGGACCATCCGATCAGTATCTGTTACGGAGGTTCGACCGCATTAGTCCTCGATCCAATCATCGATGGATTCCACCTTACACGAGTCCTCATGGATGGTGACAGCAGCCTTAACCTGCTCTATTAGGACACAGTCGGCAAGATGGGTATTGATCCGTCAAGAATCAAGCCCACTAAAACTACCTTTAAAGGAGTGATACCCGGTATAGAGGCCCGCTGCACGGGCTTAATCACATTGGAAGTGTTCTTTGGCTCGCTGGACAACTTCCACAGCGAAAACTTGATCTTCGATATCGTCCGCTTCCACAGTGGCTACCACGCACTGCTCGGACGAACCACGTTTGCTCCTTTCAATGCAGTCCCGCACTACGCCTATCTCAAACTCAAGATTCCCGGACCACGCAGAGTCATAACAGTGAATGGAAACATGGAACGCTCCCTCCGCACTGAGGAGCACACCGCGGCCCTGGCAGCAGAAGTACAAGGTGGCCTAATCAAACCAGCTATTACGTCGGTGGGCAAGTCCTCGGACACTGTCAAACAAGTCTGGACTACCCCACCGTACGATAGTCCAGCTCGTCAGGAGCTCGATTAGCAATTCCGCCTCCATCTCAACCCCTACCGTATTGTGGCATATGTACCACGCGTACATAATTACGCACTAAAAATACCATGGGAAAGGATGGACGCATAATAAGGACAATGTCTGCAATACGGCTAGACCCTATCAGGACACTTACATTTCCTTTTTATTTTCTTTTTATTTTTCCAGGTTCCTCACAACCCACACCACCCTTTCAACGGTGCCAAAGCCTCTTTCCGTGGCCTATTATGAAAACACCGGTCGAGGTTCCTCTCAAAGGACAATATACCAAGGAGAAAAGAAGCATAGACGCGTGCCAGAGTACCTAAAGGATTTTTAAAGATCACCTCGTCTGGTTTCAGGATGCATGCACAACTCCCCCTTGTGTTCGGCATGTAAAATAGCCTTGTTGCTTATTGCGCTATTTGTATCAATATGTTTTGACGTATCAATCAGACTACAATGGAAACAGTCTTTAGCCCAAAACCTACGTGGCGTTGGCTTATCTCTTAACATATGTTTCCCTGTTTTTGTCTGATTATCATGTACACCTCGGTATGGCCTAAATTGCCAGGGGCTTTATTAAGTCGTGTACATCTTTTAAATATTAAAACAAAGTCCGAACACTTTAATAGTGCAATTCGGCGTCTCGAATATAGCATTATATGCATTGGCTCCGAATCATGTCTTTGGTCAATAGTTGGGTTGCCCGCTCCTGTGCTTGCTACCTTACGTTCCGTCTGCTCTGCTAGGGTAGTAAAGGGAGAACTACTGTGATTGTGTTTCTGGTTCACCCTGACAAACACCTCAGTAGAGAAAGCCAAATCTGACTGTCATGATGTGGCGAGAGATGGTCAGCTATTCGGTGACTAAGTATAAATATTTAGTGATTTTTTCCGCATTATGCGATAGGATGGGCTCCAACCAGCCGGGCATTCACAGCACCTGAGTTCGGATAATCGAACAATACTAGAGGTTGCGCCTGCACTACCACTCTAAAACTCCTATGGCTAAGTGAGGGCGATAAAGTCGTATAGTCCGATTGCCTGGTTCACCGTGATACGTCTCCAACGTATCTATAATTTATGAAGTAGTCATGTCATGTTTACAATATTTTTATATGATTTTGTTATGATTTGATTAGAACTAACCCGGACTGACGTTGTTTTCAGCAAAACTATGATGGTGTTGTTTTTTTGCAGAAATAAAAGTTCTCGGAATGCGATGAAAATCAACGGAGATTTTTTCTGGAAAATATGAAAAATACTGGAACAAAAATCTACCGGAGGGGAGTCACGGGGGCCCCACGAGGGTGGGGGGTGTGCCCACCCCCTCGTGGATTCCCCGAGGGCCCCCCTGACGTGAAATCAACGCCAACTTCTCCTATAAATACAGAAACCTCCAAAAATTAACCTAGATCAGAAGTTCCACCGCCGCAAGCCTCTGTAGCCACGAGAAATCAATCTAGGCCCTCTCTGGCACCCTGCCGGAGGGGGCCATCATCACCGGAGGGCATGGAGGAGGATCCTGGAGGGGCCATCATCATCATGAAGGCTAAGGACCAGAGGGAGAACCTCTCTCCATCCAGGGGGAGGCCATGGAGGAGGAAGCACAAGGGGGAGAACCTCCCCTCCTCTCTCTTGGTGGCACCGTCACTACAAAAAAAATACACTTCCGTGATGATACGTGTTTGTCATAGTAGGTCACGTTTTTTGTCATGCATGTACATCTATGACAAATTTATGACAGAATCAAGATAGTCATACCTGTGCTATCGTAGAAGTGTTCCATGAGATTACCAAAATTATCATCATGGAAGTGTCCACTTACATGACGATAAATCGCGCGTCACAAAAGTGCTTTCGTCAAGGGTGACCGACACATGGCATCCACCGCAATGGAACGTCGTTAAGCTATCGAGCCGGGTTTTGGATCTGATAACCCGTTAGCAGCCCTGACCAATGGTGATTTTCCACGTGTAAAATCATCATTGGTTGGAGGAAACACGTGTCGGCTCATCGTTGGCACAGATGTCATCCACTAATTGGACAGAAGGCGCTTATGATACATTGACATCTGGCACGGCCCAACAGAGGCCCATTCCTGTGAAAAGGCCGGCCCGTTTAACTTGGTCAAGAGGTGGCGGGCCGGCCCATGGAAAGCCTGTTAACGGCCTGTTCACATATAGCCCATTTACAGCCCGCTAACCCAAGGCCTGTTTCGCCCTATCCGAATTAGGCCCAGTAGCGTCATCTGGGCCATCCAATATGATTCCAGCCCATTTTCACTTCTGGCCCATGTATGGCCCATGACGTCTTTCGGCCCATATGAGGCCCTATGTAACTCTTGGCCTATTAATGGTCCATCGTGAAACTGGCCCATAATGAACAGTGTACCACTTTACACCCATTAACGGCCCATGGTGAAACTGGCCCGTAATGAATAGTGTATCACGTTATACCCATTAACGACCCGTTATTCCATTGGGCCGTTTCCAACCCATGTTATCTTTCGGCCTTCTCAGAGCCCAATTATTCTTGGGCTCATTTCCAGCATTCGTTTACTTATGGCCCGTTACGGTCATTTTCTGCTTGTGGGCCAAATTCAGCCCGTGGTTACAGTCGGCCCGTTTATGGTCTGTTAATACGTTGGGCCGTTTTCATAGCGTCATCAAATACGGCCTATTAACGATGGCCCGTTATGGTCGGCCCATGAACGGACGATTCCAACTCTAGCCCGTTTACGGCCATAATGCGGCATGTTATTGGCCCATGTTTGGCCAATCGATCATACGGCCCGTATAAGGCCCATTGATGATACGGCCCATAGAAGGCCCATTGTTTCTACGGCCCGTAGAAGGCCTACTGTTTCTACGGCCCGTAGAAGGCCCACTATTTCTACGGCCCGTACGAGGCCTAGTGTCCATACCGCACTGACTACAAGCAAGCAAATAAACAAGACAACAAGGAAATAAATCAGCAAGCAACTTATGCCAGGCTATCACAGCTATTACACATATTACATCCACTGGGCATCAAAATTCGCCACCAGTGCAAATATAGGGAACAAAGCAGCATATAAACGCCGCAGCAAAACAAGTCCAGAACTGAAACCACTTCAGAAGAGTTCAAGAAACAATATCCTGGGTACCCATAATGCTGGCAAGATGCTTAGCAAGCTTATTAACTTTCACTAGTTTGGCGCTTAAATCCTCCAGCGCTTGCTCTTGCACAAGAAAGTACGCATCTGAATTCTGTAGGGACTTCCTCAGTCCTTCAGCTTCGTACCGCAGCACAGCTGACTGATGCCTTTCAGCTTGTAGCTGAGACTAAAGAAGCCGAAGTGATTCAGGCAGCGAGTTCGAAGAGCTTGTGCCAGCGGTACTGGTGAGTAACTCGAACACTACATCAACGCAGGACTGTGGGGTTTTCTCACTGTCTACAAGATCGTTTTTATCACCTTTCTTGGAGACCAATAGGGTTGTCTCACTATCTTGAACCTTATCTGCATTACTTTCTCTACCATTGCATAGTGGGGTGCTCTTCTCCAATATTCTGTTTGCATACTACAAGAGAAACAAGCAGACACATCACAGGTTTAGCTTGTAGTATACGAAACTCATTTTGGTAAACCGGTTCAGTAGTAAGGTGGACAGGATAACAACATGAAACAAACATATATCTATGTACTATGGTCACTGTATTGTCCATATCATTCTAGTTTATGTTCCCTAATCAAGATAGAGACACAGTTCAACTCATATATTTTTAAGACACAACAGCATAGACAGAATATAAGTGTGAGAAACTACACAGCATTGGCAACACTTGTAATGTGCATCACATGAGAACATAACTATTTATACAACTTAAACTGAAATCAACATAGAGCAAGAAGTTAGAACAACAATCCAGTTAAACAAATAGGTTTAAAACATACCTGTTGCACCATTGGAGTTTCAATTGGATCCTTCAAATTCGAAAGTAGTTGGTATGAGTAAATACAGTGATGCAACGGCAAAGGAGTATGGACCATAGCTACGGAATCTGACCTGAGAAAAATTGTTCTTCTTCTTTAAACGTGGAGTTTGGGTTAGCTGTGGTGGTCTTCGTGCTTTGGGCACTGCAGTAGCTTTACAAACTGCTCGTGTGGTGGTACTCTGTGGTGGACATGGTGCTTTGTCAACTATAAGTGGGTTACTATCCGCTGGGGTTGCGGTTAGATGGGTCGTAGCTGGTTCTCTGCCCAACGGTGTAAGTGTGCAATCTGGAAGAGTCTCGATTATGTGTGGTGGGGCTAGTTTGTGGGCCAGTACAACTATGGTTCTATCTGCATCGACGGGTAGCACTGTCTTTTGTGAAGAACGGGTTTTTGCTCCCTTAGATACTGCCATCACCCCCTCCAATTCAAATGGCTGATAAACAAGAAAAGAAATTGAACGTACAGACATTGTATGATAGGCAGATGTGGTAATTCACATATATGTTGTCTAACCAAACAGGACAGCATGACACAATTTCAGATATATGATGCCTAACTAAACATGATAGCATGACACAGTTGCAGATATATGATGGATAACTTAACAGGATATAATGGCATAATTCAACATATGATGAATACCTAAACAGGATGACATGACAAAACTATATGATGTCTTTCTAAAATAGGTTGGGATGAAATAATTCACATACATGTTGTCTAAGTATACAGGATGGCATGATATAATTGACATAATTGATTCATATACTAAGCAGCTGGCACTCGCATGTATGATCTCTAAACTAAGCAGATAGAATTCAATATTGTGCATATGATGTCTAAACTAAGCATTGCAAGACACCATATGCATCATATGACAAATATAAACATTGCAACTTAGAGCATACACCTCAGGTGGGATATAGGACTGGTCATCTGTCTCTGAATCCTCCTCTGAGGAGCTCCCTGTAACCATCGAGATATATGCTTCAACATGTACCATTGCCTGCTCTGAAGAACTTGTTTTCACTCCAGATTTTTCCATAACCGGCTCAAATGGCTGATACACATGAAGAGTAGTTCAATATACACAGATTGTCGACAAATGGAATACGTAATGAAAAAAAAGATGGCATGAGATAATTCACATATATGATGCCTGGCTCCATGGCGGTGCATAATTCACATATATGATAACTGGCTAAAAAACATGGCATTGCATAATTCACATATCTGATATAGAAAGCAAGCAGGAGGCATTCACACAAAGCATGTCTAATCTAAGCAGATGACATGGCAATGCAAGACACCATATGCATGATATGAGCAATATAACCCAACCAAGTTAGAGCATGCACCTCGGGGGGGGGGATACGACTGGTCATCTCTCTCTGAATCCTCCTCTGAGGAGCTATCTGTAACCAGCAAGAAATCTACATCGACAGGTAGCACTGACTGCTTAGAAGACCTTGTTTTCACTCCAGATTTTCCCATGACCGACTCAAATGGCTGATGCACAGGAAGAGTAGATGAATGTATAAACATTGTTGACAAATGGAATACATTATGGAAAAAATATGGCATGATACAATTCACATATACGATGACTGGCTAAACAGGATGGAATTGCATGATTCACGTATATGATGCCTGGCTAAAGAAGATGGCATTGCATAATTACCATATACTCCCTCCGTTCCTAAATATTTGTCTTTTTAGAGATTTCAAATGGACTACTACATACGGATGTATATAGACATATTTTAGAGTGTAGATTCACTCATTTTGTTCCGTATGTAGTCACTTGTTGAAATCTCTAAAAAGAAAAATATTTAGGAATGGTGGGAGTATGATATAGAAACCAAACAGGTGGCATTCACACAAAGCAAATCTAAATTAAGCTGATGACATATAAGATGTATAATGTAAGCAATGCAAGGTGCCATATGCATGATATGACCAACATCAGCATGCCAGGTTAGAGCAAACACCTCAGGTGGTAAACAGGTGTGGTCGGCTCCTTCTGAATCTCCATCTGAACAATTATCTTCCTCTGGAATACAATCTGGAAATGCAGGAGGGGGGGGCACTTAGCCCACCATGGAGCGGCGTCTGCATGACATTATATTCGCACGCAACGGTCTTCTCTTTTTCTCTACATGTTCAGTAGGATTGTGTACAATATCTAACATGCATAATAAAAAATAGTTAGATTTTGTAAGGCCTAAGGGGTGCATGCAAAAATCAAGACTGATGGTAGCAAACGAGTGGATGGATCCAAAACTAATGATAGCAGGTAGATTATAGCTTCAGTTTAAAAAGATAGACAATGGATCATCTATTGTTTGTTGCCCACCCAACATGAACCACATAGAAGACCCCAGATGAACCAAATAGTAGACAGATACTATTCGTTGCTGGCTCGATATGAGACCCATGGGCAATTCAGAACTCAAGATTGAACGATAAAGTAGCAGGTAATAATAACCAATGTATAACGTAAGCAAACACGAAAGACTGTGACCTCTCTTCCGGAACTGTATAGTCCTCAGGTTCATCTGCTCAGTCGATGATGGTAATGCAGTTGGCGTGGCTGCCGGCAACAGGGAAGATGATCTGAGGCGGCGAAAGGAAGTCTGCAGGGGGGATCTCTGCTGCAGTGAACGCTTCTGTCGATGGTGCACCTCAGGTGGGGTGGATGACGGCATGGGAGGAGCAGGACATAACACATTGAGTTTTCTTTGACGCCTATCTGAAAATGAAGTAAATCTGTAAGGGCTCCTTAGAATTGGAGGATTCTATAAACGCAGGGACAGGAAAAACACAGGAATAGGATAGGAATGCACGAGCAAAACAGAGCATTTGGAAACATAGGATTTCAATCAACCTGGGTGTTTGGATCACATGAATTGGAAGAACAGAGGAATGGAGAAACAAAGTGATGCGACGAGTGTACAACCTCTTTGGCATAGCCTTGTGGACCTCAACATCGTTGGGTTGGACGTGGAGGATGGTGATGATGCTGGTGTGACTGTCGAGGCGGGGAAGAAGATCCAAGGCCTCTGGAAACGGCGTCGAGGGTACTGCTCCGCTGTGATGGACAGTTCTGTCATTGGAGCAGCTCTGCTAAGGTGTACGGCGACGAGGCTGAAGCATGACAAGACAGACAACGTTAATCTGAAGTGGGACCCTAATATCATCTGCAATAGATGATGTAAAATACATCACCAAAAAGTGCTAGATGTAAAACGCATCAGCCGCGCCACGGCCGCTCCGACAGATGCTGTAAGTACTGTTCACTCTGAACTTAACTGAAGAAAATGAACTTCGCAGTCGAAACTAAATTTCAATGTCGAAACTGATTGAACTAGTAACAGAGCATTGCAATAGATGTTTAGGGCGTTCGAGCACTAGTAGCAGAGAAGCAGTGATCTAAATTAGCAGACGCTCGATCAGGGAACGCACTAGCAGAGAGCAAGTCGTGCAGTAGCACTGCGAGTGAGTGCTAAAGCAGCAACTCCTGTAGCTGCCGGAGGTCATGCAGTAGCAGCAGGAGTGCAAGCAAGAGCAAGAGCAGAGCAGCAACACGAACGAAAGCAGGAGCAGTGCAGCAGCATGACCGACAACAAGAACAGAGCTGCAGCGCGAGCGAGAGCCGGAGCAGCTGCAGCTAGTGCCGTTGTGGAAGTCACCGCCGAGGAAGCAACGACGTGGGGGAGAGACGCCGTGGATGATGTGGCCGGCGACGGTGCCGTCGATGGAGACACGCCATGTCTGCTCGGTATTGAGCACCGGCAGCCCCGTGAGATCGAATAAAAGATAAAATGCAGCGGTGAGTGCAGAACCTCCTTGGTGGCGCCGAGTTGGCCTCAGCTTCATCGGAGGAATTGGTGAGGGTGCTGCGGCTCCGGTGGGGCAGGTCAGGACGGTGCTGTGGGGATTGAGGTGGCGCGATAGACGAGGCGAACATCGGGGCAGTTCCTTGGAGGTCAGGACGGGGCGGCTGATCCGGTGGGACGACGAGATCGACAACGGATCCTCATCCGGTGCGGTGGATGAGGGACGGCGAGCTGTTGCGGTGGACGACATAGTCGGGGAAGAGTCTCCGGCTGGGCGGCGGTCTGGAGGCCGACGGAGGAGCGTGGGGTTTCGCGGGTTTTGGCGGCCTCGGTGTACGAATGGGGTGGCGAAGGGGGAGGGGGGAGCCAAGCTTAGGGATGCGCTTGTACGAAATGTAGGGTAAGTTGCCAGCGTACCCCCACCGGTTTTGACACCGCGACAGGGAGCTTCATTTCTGGCTGAGGGGTAGAAGGGGGATTTCGCGTGTCTGGGCTGCGGGAGCAATTTTGGATGAGGAGGGAGTTCTCGCGCGCGTCCAAATTTCGGGATAACAAGGCGCAGCGCGGGTTGATGAAGCGGGAGTTTCAAAGCAGGTGAGACAAAAGATACTCGAGCTTGAAAATTTCGGGATAACAAGGTGCGGATTCCTTGTTCGGCAGAACAAACTTAACGTGTAAAAAAACAATTCATACAAGACACAAGAGAGTCATGTCCCCTTTTACTATATTGCTGTAGATGCCATTGAAAAAACTACAAGGAAAATGTAAAAAAAACCGGGAGAACAAGATTACCCTGCACAGTACCAAATCGATTCGCACTTCCCTCAACAACAACAAAAAACAAATCAATTCCCACCAAAGAAAGAGTGATGTCCCTTTTTATATGATTACAGATGCCATTATCTCTAATTTCAATTTTTGAATCCACGTTATGTTGAATTCGAATATATCATTAGGTGACCTTGTGGTTTATAATTGATGTAGTCGTACATTTTGATCTTCCATCATATATGAACATTTTACTCCACCATGTGAACATATATATTGTCGTCTACCATATGGACTAAATTTGAATCGATTTTACTTATTTGAATACAATTGTTGTCAAGTTATACAATAATTTAAATAGTATCTTGATAACAAAAAACATACATATAGCAGTAATCATATTTCACTATGAACTACATGTACCATACACTCTCCAATTCAAATATTTGTATCCATTTTATGTTGAATTCTAATCATAGTACATTATTGGTCTAGGTAGCGAGATGTTTGGGATAATCTAAACCCTTTTTTCATACGTATAATTTTTGGCTGAATTGGGACAAGTTTTGGTATAAGCCTCTTGCAAAACCGGAGATTCTCTCAACAAGCCTCGTGGTTCCGAGAGGGAACGTGTCACCTTTGTGGGCAAAACGATATACGCTGCCTCCCCCCTAATTTTATTTATAGAGGCAACATATAACTATATGAGTGCCCTATTAAATTTTGGAATTATTTTGGGTTCATTTGGCCTTTTTATACATTAATTGAGTTTCTGGACTTTTAATGTGCATAATCTAAATATGAATTGCATGCACATGCTCCGTCGCACCAAAGTGGGTTGAAAAATCACATGTGTGTCCTTGGTTGAATTTCTAGGTCCCATGGAAGAAATGAGAATGAAATTCAAACATCTGGGCGTCATGACTCGGCCGAGAACATCGAGAAACTTTGATTTTAAATTCATGTAAATCCAAAACTCGCCTGGAAATCATGAAACTTGGCATGGTGTCATGTCATGGCACTAACATGTTGTGGTAAAAAAATTGGGCCGATTTGGAAGCTCGTGGTTCTAAGAGGGAACGTGCCACCTTTGAGTGTGAAACGATATACGCTGCCCCCCTTGAGTTTCTTAAAAAAGGGAACATAGAACTACATTAGTGCCCTGTTAAATTTTGGAATTATTCCGGGTTTGTTTGTCGTTTTTATACATTAATTGAGTTTCTGGTCATTTAATGTGCATAAGTCAAATTTGAACTACAAGCACATGCTCTCGTGCACCAAAGTTGGTTGAAAAAATCACATTTGTGTCCTCGGGTGAATTTCTAGGTCACATGCAAGAAATGAGAATAAAATTAAAACATCTGGGCATCGTGGCTCGGCCGAGAACATTGAGAAACTTGGTTTTAAAATTCTTGTAAATCCAAAACACGTCTGAAAATCATGAAACTTGGCATGGATGTCATGTCATGGTACTACCATGTTGTGGTAAAAAATTTGGCCGAATAGGAACAGATTTTGGTATAAGCTTTTGCAAACCGAAGCTTCTCTCAAGAAGGCTCATGGTTCTGAGAGGGAACGTGCCACCTTTGAGTGCTAAACGATATATGTTGTCCCCCTTGAGTTTATTTACAAAGGCAACATATAACTACATGAGTCCCCTATTAAATTTTGGAATTATTTTGGCTTCGTTTGGCCTTATTTACACATTAATTGAGTTTTTGGTCATTTAATGTGCATAATTCAAATTTGAACTACAAGCACATGCTCCCGTGCACCAAAGTTGGTTGAAAAATCACATTTGTGTCCTCGGGTGAATTTCTACTCCCTCCTTCCATCTATATAGGTCCTAATGCATTTTTCGAGGCTAACTTTGACCAAACGTTAGAGCAATAATATATGACATGCAACTTACACAAAGCATACCTTCAATTTTGTATGTCAAAGGAGCTTCCAATAATATAATTTTCATAGTATACATCTCATGTGCTATTAATCTTGTCAATAGTCAAAGGCTGTCTTGAAAAACACATTAGGCCCTATATAGATGGAAGGAGGGAGTAGGTCCCGTGCAAAAAATGAGAATAAAATTCAAACATCTGGGCATCGTGGCTCGGTCGAGAACATTGAGAAACTTGGTTTTAAAATCATGAAACTTGGCATGGTGTCATGTCATGGTAGTACCATGCCGTGGTAAAAAAATTGGCCGAATAGGAACAAATTTTGGTATAAGCTTCTTGCAAATCAGAGCTTCTCTCAAGAAGGCTCGTGGTTCTGGGAGGGAATGTGTCACCTTTGTGTGCATAATTCAAATTTGAAATACAAGCACATGTTCCAGTGCACCAAAGTTGGTTGAAAAATCACATGTGTGTACTCGGGTAAATTTCTAGGTTCCATGCAAGAAATGGGAATGAAATTCAAAATTCTGGGCGTCGTGGCTGGGTTGGAAACATTGAGAAACTTAGTTTTTAATTCCTGTAAATCCAAAACGGGTATGAAAATAATGAAACTTGGCTTGGTGCCATGACATGGCACCAACATGCTGTGGTAAATTTGCAGTCCGATTTGTGAAGGCGCACACATTAACAATCAACAAAGTCATTTTGGAACAAGTGCTGTCACGTTACAATCGGAAACACAAGTATTATTGAAACCATGGGCGTTCTACTTACTAGTACCATTTACGTGCCGCCATGCGTCCCCATTTTTTATTAGCTTGGAGGCGCCGTGCAGGGTACCTATTTGAGTACGAGAGGCGTGCGATTAGACCCCTGCGCGTGATTATCGGGAGGAGAGCCCTTTGACCTCCATCTGCTGTCCCGCTCTCTCCCAAGGTCTCCATTAATGGCGCCCGAGCCTCTGTTTAATGGCGTGACTATGTCTCACTCGACTGAGATTTAAGAGAGAAAAAAGAAAATCTGAAAGCACAGATCTTGATGTATGATCCGACGGACCTATATAGCATCTACTGCGACTTATAGCAAGACTGATGAATATATAAGGACGATTAATTTTTCTTTTTTGATCAAAGAAGGGCTTGCCCCTTCCGATTTTCATTACTGAAAACCACCACAATTCACAACAAGTTCAGCACAACTCCAGCCTAACACGAAGGACTAAAAGCTACCAGATTGAAATCGCAACATGCCAAGAGGCCAAAAAAGGCCAAACATCCGCGCTAGAACCCAACATTTCACAACCGACGACACAATCCACATCCTAAACCGATTATTACATCAAAAGAAACTAGGAAACTAGTCTCCGCAGCGAGCGGCGATGAGCTCTTTCGTGTCCTCAATACGCTTCTTGAGAACATCCACGGATTCCTCCACCAGCCTTTGGCGCTCGTTGCAGAGCATGTCATTCTCGTCCATAAGTTTCTTGATGATGACGCCGGTCCTCTTCAACAAGGCACTGGTCTCCTCCTGCTGGTCTGCAATCCGGATGATCTTCTCCCTCAGCAGGTCGCGCTCGGCCCGGAGCCTCTCCTTGCCCTCCCTTAGTTGTTGGATGACACCTGTCGGTGTCAAAACCGGCGGATCTCGGGTAGGGGGTCCCGAACTGTGCGTCTAGGCCGGATGGTAACAGGAGGCAGGGGAGACGATGTTTTACCCAGGTTCGGGCCCTCTTGATGGAGGTAAAATCCTACGTCCTGCTTGATTGATATCGATGATATGGGTAGTACAAGAGTAGATCTACCACGAGATCAGAAAGGCTAAACCCTAGAAGCTAACCTATGGTATGATTGTTGTTCGTCCTTTGGACTAAAACTCTCTGGTTTATATAGACACCGGAGAGGGCTAGGGTTACATAGAGTCGGTTACAATGGTAGGAGATCTACATATCCGTATCGCCAAGCTTGCCTTCCACGCCAAGGAAAGTCCCTTCCGGACACAGGACGAAGTCTTCAATCTTGTATCTTCATAGTCCAGGAGTCCGGCCGAAGGTATAGTCCGGCTATCCGGACACCCCCTAATCCAGGACTCCCTCAGTAGCCCCCGAACCAGGCTTCAATGACGATGAGTCCGGCACGCAAATTGTCTTCAGCATTGCAAGGCGGGTTCTCCTCCAAATTCCGTGTACCTGTTGAATAGTGTATGGTTTCTTGTAAATGTAGTGCTCCTTGGCTTCTACGCCCAATAATGGCCGTTTTCCACGTGTCAAACGAATACGAAAAGTCAGGGTGTTTTTTTATATTTACACCCCTAGCCGCGTGAATGAGCCGCATATTTAAGGGGACGAGGATTTAGATCCAAATCACACCTTCTCCCCTCCGCGAGTATTCATCAGAGCGTATCCGACAGAGGTCCATTCCATCATGGCCGGCTGCCGCAGCTCCTCCTCTCGCCCTTCCAGCCCTCAGCCTGGAGATTGGAAGAGGTGCTCCATCCCGCACAGCGAGCTAGTGACGCTCCAGGCCAAGGGATTTCTCCCCCCGGCCTACATGGTCCCGGTTTGAGCCGGACTTGCCACCTATAATGGCGGAGAGCAAGCGGAGAGCGCCCCCAATCCCTCCAAAGAAGAGCAGGTATGCCCTGTCCCTTACTTAATATGAGGGCTCGGATTTCCAATTCATCCGTTTCTCCGGGGGCTCCTGGAGTTCTATGGCCTCTAGCTGCACAACCTCATGCCTGCCTCCATATTGCATATCGCGGGCTTCGTAGCCCTTTGCGAGCTGTTTTTGGGCTGCGAGGCTCATTTCGCGCTGTGGAAAAGGCTATTCTGCCTCGTGCCCCGTTCTAAGAAGGGGTCAATATATCAAGTGGGTGGAGCCGAAGTGTGGCGCATCGCCGGGACCGGATATCTATCCGGAACCCCAAAGAAGGCGTCCGAGGACTGGCCTTTGGAATGGTTTTATATAGAGGACATCCCGCTGCCGGATCATGTCCGGATCGGCCTCCCTGAGTTCGACAGTGCTCCCCTAAAGAAGTGCCTAAGCTGGCGTCCACGGAGCCCTCAGAGGGAAAATGACAGGGACGTTCTTTACCTGATGGGCCGGATAAGATTGTTAGCTCATTCCGGACTGACCATGATCGGGGTCATGGCCGCATGCATCATGCGAGGGGTGCAACCACTTCAGTATAGAGGCTGCCCCATGTGGGACTTCAACGGGGAGGATGACGCCACCCACCACGGCCTTAAGGGGCCGGATTCGGCTGCCGCTCTAATAAAGACCTTGTCCGCTTTGTACAAGGGAGAAGAGGAGGAATTTCTCCGCGTCAACCCATGGGGTGGATTTTCTATGTACAATCCCCCAAGTTGGGTAAGTGGACACTTTTACTTGCCCATCCGTTTTATATTCCCATTGTTAAATATTCAGTCTAATGACTTCAACGCAGGAACTGCGCCAGGCTGTTAAAGAAATAAGCAGCCCTCCTCCACAACCCGAGGACCCGGGACGGTCCCTCGACCCGGCCTCTCAAGAGGATCCGGACTTATCTGTGGAGCTGATTGATGGGGTGTTTCATCAATTGAGCAAGGACAACGCCTTGGTGGCCATTACCGCCGATTACCCAGGGCTACCCCCAGCCTCACAGGTAACTGAGACCGAAGTCCCAGCACTTTGAAAAGGGATCTATCCTCGCATGTTTTCGATTGCCGTATGACAACCGTGTTTTGCAGGGGAGGTCCCTGAGACGGGAGGCCGAGCCTGCGGTGACTAGCCAACGAGGGGCGGCAAGGCCCCGCGGGCTTAAAATAAGTGCGGTCCGGACTGAGACGCCGGCGCAAAGGTATAACATGCCATCTTATTCCCAGGTGTTATTCCTTCGAGGCATATTAACGCTCGTGCTCTCTTCAGGACGAAGAGACCTCGCCGGACTATATCCGGAGAGGCTGCCAATCGCGCCTCCACTAGCCAGGCTCCAAAGCCTGGTCCGGAGGCGGAGGCAAACACGAGGCGAGCACCGGACGCTCCTCCGACAGAGGATGCGAACAGGCTGTCTGCCACCAATTCCGAGGTGGAGAGTGCCATGAACCACAGGCGTCGCCGGACAGTTCTTCGTGACGCTTGTTTCTCCCAAGAGGCATTGGATGCCTTCAATTCAGGAGATGCGTACCTCCGTGCCGCTCAAAATGGTCTAGCCAGAGCCACGGAGCAATATGTAAAAGACATACAGGTAAGAAAATTTTGGTAATTATATATATATATATATAACAGTAGCCCCTGAGACTTGAAACCGTTAGAATAACTGATTTAAGGATCATCTGTCATGCAGGTTCTTACAGAAAAGAATACCCTACTGTCCCAGGAGCTGGAAGAGTGCAAAGCCCAACTTGAGGCCGCACTAGCCGCGGCAGGGGAGCCCAAGGAGACCCCCTCTGGTAATATACGCTTCGAAAGATAAGTATTTTGCGAAGTGCGGCGTGGGTGCAAATCTGACAAATGAAATTGCAGATGGCGCCGGATTAAATCCGGAAGAGCAACAACTCCGACGCCAGCTGAAGGCTGGTGAGAGCGTGCTGACAAAGGTGAGGAGGGAGAAGAACGATCTCCAAGATGCCAACACCAAGCTGGGCGTTGAACTGAAGGATGTTCATGCCCAGCCGTTGGACTCCGTGAAGGAGAATCAGCGGCTTCGATGCGGCATATATAGTAAGTGCTTAAACGAACTTTGAAAAAAGAGTTCGGTGAGGAAGTCGACTAATAGAGGAATGTCTGTAGGTATGCTAACAGGTCGTCCTGCAGAGGAAATGCCCGGTTATACGGGTGACCTTCTTCCCAAGCTCTCACAACTGCACGAGCGAGTTCGGCAGGTGATGCAAAGCGTCGCCCAGGCCTTGTGGCCATCCGTCTCCATGCCCAAAGGCCTTGGAGAGCTTGTAGAGAAGCTAAAGGGAGCGCGGCGGCGCTTCCGATTATGGAAGATGTCGGCCTGCCGTCAAGGCGCCCGGGAGGCCTGGGCCATGGTGAAGACGCGGTACACGAAGGCTGACCCAAACCACATGGCCGAGGTCGGACCCGTGGGGCCCGATGGGAAGGAGATCCCTGTGAGCTTAGTATACGACCAAGTAGAATTGGCCGCAAAGTATTCCCAACAGAACTGTAAACTAGACAACCTGTTAGATGGTATTGAAGAGGAATACAATCAGTCAGATTGACTATGTAATTATAATTGACATGTGTAATGCCTTCTAGCCGGATTGTAGATCGTTTGTCATGGCCGACCTTTTCGCTTGAACCTCGGGACCTGACGGTCCGGAGTGTGTCTGAATACCCTCGCGGTTATATAAGAACCGGGGTATGCGTGGAGACCAAGTGTAGGGGTCATTAGTGCTTGAACAGACAAGTGCCCAACTAGTTATGTTATATTACATGGTTAGTAAGAAACATCTTCTAGGGAGAATAGTTCCGTTAGGGGTTCCTTTCCCTGGGAGGCATGCCCTAAAGTGCATGTCCATTCTGCGAAAAGAGGCGTGGAAAAACATCTGGGGGCGTATAGATAAAATAAAAAAGATCATCTTTAGTTCACCAACCGAATATTCCCTTAAGAATGCTAGCTTTCGGCTTCACCCAGTCTGAGGTACACATCCGGCTGACCCGACAGTAACAATCGTAGAGGTGCTCCCTTTACCACCTAGCCGAACAATTGGGAACATAGGGGTAAGCACAGGAGCCAGGCAACCCAGCTTGGCCAAAACTTAAGTCATATCGATGCATATCATGGCGAATAAAAGGTACATGCGGAAGTGTGACACATGTGTTGGGCATGAATCCCGTATAAATAAGCTTCTGTTTAAAGAAGCCCCCAGGTTTAATGAGCGCGGATAGCGCGTCATTTTATGAGCCTTTAAAGGCTATAAGAGAGAGAGAGGAGAAGGAGAGAAATGTAAGGTAGAAAGTATGTAAAAAATGGACAGAGGAAGGAGACGAACGCAGAGTCCGGCGCTAGGCATAGAATCTTCGGAGACGGGCTGTGTTCCATGGGTTCGGCTCGAGTCGGTTATCCGATGCATCTCGCAGGCTGTACGCTCCACCAGTCAGGACTTGGTCAATTATGAAGGGACCTTCCCACTTGGGCTTGAGTTTGTCCTTTTTCTTGTCCGGCAGGCGTAGAACTAATTCGCCAACATTGTAATTTTTGGCCCGTACTTCTCTGCTTTGGTATCTTCGAGCCTGCTGTTGATAGAATGCGGAACGGGCTTTTGCCACGTCTCACTCTTCCTCCAAGGCGTCCAAACTGTCCTGCCGATCGAGCTCGGCTTCTCTTTCTTCGTACATGAGCACTCGAGGTGAGTCATGAATTATGTCGCAGGGCAAAACTGCCTCTGCGCCGTACACCATGAAGAATGGTGTGTATCCGGTGGTGCGATTCGGCGTGGTCTGCAGCCCCCAGCGTACGGAGTCGAGCTCCTCTACCCAGTACGTATTAGATTCCTTAAGGGACCACACTAATCTGGGTTTGATGCCGCTCATGATAAGACTATTTGCATGTTCGACCTGGTCGTTGGTTCGTGGGTGATAGACGGAAGCATAATCGAGCTTGATGCCCATATTTTTGCACCAGAGTTTTACCTCATCGGCCGTAAAGTTCGTGCCGCTATCAGTGATGATGCTGTGGGGGACGCCGTAACGGTGTACAACCCCGGATATAAAGTCTATCACCGGTCCGGATTCGGCTGTCTTAACAGGCTTGGCTTCTATCCATTTGGTGAACTTATCCACCATGACCAGTAAGTATTTTTTCTTGTGGGTTCCGCCTTTAAGGGGTCCAACCATGTCAATCCCCCAGATCGCAAAGGGCCAAGTGATGGGGATAGTTTGGAGGGCGGTGGGTGGCATATGGCTTTGGTTTGCAAAAAGCTGGCAACCGACGCATCGTCGGACTAAGTCCTGGGCGTCTGCCCGGGCCGTCGGCCAATAAAAGCCTATACGGAAGGCCTTGCTTACAAGGGACCGAGCTGCAGCGTGATGTCCGCCGAGTCCGGCATGAATTTCAGCCAGGAGGTTCCGCCCTTCCTCTTCGGAGATGCACCTTTGAAGGACTCCGGTAGTGCTTTTCTTATAAAGCTCTCCCTCATGGACTTTATAGGCTTTAGATCGCCGCACTATGCAGCGTGCCTCATTTTGGTCCTCAGGGAGTTCCTGCCTGGTAAGGTAGGCGAGGAATGGTTCTGTCCACGGGGCGATGATGGCCATTATTACGTGGGCTGAAGGTGTTATTTCATTGGCAGAGCCTCCAATTATGTCAGAGTGTTCGGTGTCGGGCAGTGCGGTTGGGTCCGGGCTGTTATTGCCAGGTTCCCCTTCCCATACTATGGACGGCTTGAACATCCTTTCCAAGAAGATGTTGGGGGGGACTACATCACGTTTTGCACCGATGCGTGCCAGGACATCTGCCGCCTGATTATTTTCCCGGGCTATATGGTCAAATTTGAGCCCTTCGAACCGAGATGACATTTTTAGGACGACGTTGCGATAAGCTGCCATTTTTGAATCCTTGGCATCATAGTCTCCATTTATTTGGGATATTGCCAGGTTCGAGTCCCCACGCACCTCTAGGCGTTGAATGCCCATGGATACTGCCATCCGAAGACCATGTAAAAGGGCCTCATATTCGGCTGCGTTGTTGGAGTCTGTGTACATTATCTGGAGTACATATTGAATTGTGTCTCCTGTGGGGGACGTCAAAACGACGCCAGCCCCTAGACCGGTCAACATTTTGGAGCCGTCGAAGTGCATGACCCAGTTTGAATATGTGCCGTACTCTTTAGGGAGTTTGGCCTCCATCCATTCTGCGACGAAGTCGGCCAAAACTTGCGACTTGATAGCTCGCTGTGGCTTGTAAGTTATGTCGAACGGGAGGAGCTCAATGGCCCATTTTGCAATCCGGCCCGTCGCGTTGCGGTTGTTTATAATATCGTCAAGTGGCACTTCCGAGGCTACTGTTATTGAACACTCTTGAAAGTAGTGTCGCAGCTTCCGGGATGCCATAAATACCGCGTACGCAATGTTTTGATAATGCGGGTACCGTGACTTGCACGGAGTAAGGATAGTGGACACATAATAGACCGGCTTTTGAAGGGGGAATTTGTGTCCGTCCGTTTCTCGTTCGACGACGAGCACTGCGCTTACGACCTGATGGGTTGCTGCAATGTATAATAGCATTGGTTCGCCAATGTTTGGCGTGGCCAGGACTGGGTTTGTTGCCAAGATGGCTTTTATTTCGTGGAGTCCGG
Organism: Triticum urartu; assembly: GCF_003073215.2. Taxonomy (NCBI): domain Eukaryota; kingdom Viridiplantae; phylum Streptophyta; class Magnoliopsida; order Poales; family Poaceae; genus Triticum; species Triticum urartu. Next base: position 477,403,725 of record NC_053027.1, read on the forward strand.
CCGTGGCTGCATCCATCCACTCGAAGTGTTCGGTGTGCCGAAGGAGGCAGTAAAGGGGTAGGGCCTTTTCTCCTAAGCGGGAGATAAAGCGGCTTAGAGCCGCCATGCATTCGGTTAATTTTTGTATTTGTTTGAGGTCCTTCGGGTTATCCAATTGTGACAAAGCTCGGATCTTGGCTGGATTTGCTTCAATTCCTCTACCGGATACAATGAAGCCCAAGAGCTTTCCGGCTGGAACGCCGAAAACGCATTTTTCTGGGTTGAGCTTGATGTCGTATGTTCGGAGGTTATCGAATGTTAGCCTCAAGTCGTCTACTAGAGATTCGACATGTCTTGTTTTAACGACCACATCATCTACGTATGCCTCCACTGTTTTGCCAATCTGGTTTGCCAGACATGTCTGAATCATGCGCTAATATGTTGCGCCGGTGTTTTGAGCCCGAAGGGCATTGTGTTGAAGCAGAATGGGCCGTATGGTGTGATGAATGCCGCTGCGGCTTGGTCTGACTCTGCCATCTTTATTTGATGGTAGCCGGAGTATGTGTCGAGGAAACACAATGAAACGTGTCCTGCGATAGCGTCGATAATTTGATCGATGCGGGGGAGAGGGAAGGGATCCTTTGGGCAAGCCTTGTTAGGGTCTTTGAAATCAACGCACAGGTGCCAGGATTTGTCCTTCTTTGGTACCATCACCAGGTTTGCTAGCCAGTCCGGATGTTTTATATCTTTGATGAATCTGGCCTCCAATAGCTTGGCTAGTTCCTCTCCCATGGCCTGTCTCTTAGGTTCGGAAAAACGCCGAAGAGCCTGTTTGACTGGCTTGAATCCTTTTAGGATATTTAAGCTGTGTCCGGCCAGCCTACGTGGGATTCCTGGCATGTCTGAAGGGTGCCAGGCGAAAATGTCCCAGTTCTCTCGTAGGAACTCTCGCAGTGCGGCGTCTACATCAGGGTTTAACTGTGCCCCGATGGAAGCTGTTTTATTGGGGTCCGTTGGATGGACCTGGAATTTGACTATTTCGTCCGCCGGTTTAAAGGAGGTGGACTTGGATCTTTTATCGAGTATCACATCGTCCCTATTCACCATGGAGCGCAGCGCAGTCAGTTCCTCAGCCGCTAGGGCTTCGGATAGCGCCTCGAGGGCCAGTGCGGCTGTCTTGTTTTCGGCGCGGAGTGCTATGTCCGGATCACTAACAAGAGTGATGATTCCGTTAGGCCCGGGCATCTTGAGCTTCATGTACCCGTAATGGGGTATTGCTTGGAAGACTGTAAACGCTTCCCGCCCTAGCAGAGCGTGATATCCGCTACTGAACGGGGCCACCTGGAACGTGACCTCTTCGGACATGTAATTATCCGGCGTGCCGAACACCACATCTAGTGTGATTTTTCCTGTACAGCGCGCTTCCCGACTGGGGATTATTCCTCTAAAGGTTGTGCTGCTTCGCTCAATGCGGTTCCAGTCTATTTCCATTTTTTTGAAGGGTTTCCTCATAAATGAGGTTCAATCCGCTGCCGCCATCCATGAGTACCTTGGTAAGATGAAAGTCGTCCACTATTGGACTGAGGACCAATGCGGCTGGTGCTCGGGCTGTTCGGAATTTAGGTTCATCACTGGCGTTAAAAGTAATAGTCGTGTCACTCCATGGGTTTATTGTTGCTACTTGGTAGACTTCGGCAAGGCCGCAGAGTGTTCTTTTTCGCATATTATTTGATGCGAAAGTCTCAAAGACTGTTAATACCGTACTGGTTTCTCTGGGGTGGCTTTCTGTGGCTTTTGGAATTAGAAGATCTTCGCCAATTTTTGCCACCTGCCGGAGTATCCAACATGCTCTAAGGTTGTGAGTTGGTGTGGCACCCTCTGCACTGTGAATTTTACAGGGTCCATCAAGCCATCCTTCCAGTACGGTTCCGTGCCCTGTAGAGGGCTTTTGCTTTTTGGTATTGAACCTGGGTGTCTGACGATGATGCACCCTTTTATTTCGGACCGGGTTTGTATTCAAGGCCGGATTGTCCCAAAATTTTGTTTCGGTTTTCCAGGCGCTTTCCATCGCACAGTACTTTCGTACTATAGAAGCCAAGTCAGCGAAGCGTGTAATATCACGGCAACTTATGGCATTGAGGATTCCCTTGTCCGTGCAATTATTGCAGAAGAATGAAATTGCGTCTTCCTCGCGGCAGTCCTTTATCCTGTTCATAACCAGGAGGAATCTGGCCCAGTAATGATGTACTGTTTCTTTGGGCTCTTGCCTAATTTCGGATAGATTGCTTATGTACGGGTGGGTGGGTGGAATCAAATCCGAAACCTCACCCAATCTGAGACCCAGGGGCCAAGGAGTTTCCGAACTCGGACGTTTGGATTCTTGGATGCTGCCCAATGAATCTAGCCCGTCGCCTGACTTTAAGTTCAGGTCTTCAGTGATGTCCTCCCCTCCGCGGGTATCCGGCTTGGAGGGATTGGGAATCCGGACATAGCTAGTCCTTAAGATAGATGAAGGGCCGCCACACTGTCCCTCTACCACGGCAACGTGATGGGTGACCTGGGGAGAGTTAATCTCTCTCAGATCGGGTTTAGGCCCAATCTGGTTGTAATCCGTAGCGACTCCAAGGGCGGCGATGCAATCCAAGAGCTCGTTTAGGGAAGAGAGCTCCATTGGATCTAGCTGATCGGCGAATTCCGAGATGACGTGAAGATTGCTTTCGATGACCCGAGAAGTCATCGTCGGCGCAACAGCCGAACAGGCGGTCATAAGGAAACCGCCTAGCCGGAGAGTTTGGCTGACAACCAAAGCTCCCTTAGCAATGGTGCCATCTTTAAAGACGGGATGAGGCATCCTTCCTGATGGCGACGGCACAGAGGAACTCTCAATGAAAGCACCAATGTCGGTGTCAAAACCGGCGGATCTCGGGTAGGGGGTCCCGAATTGTGCGTCTAGGCTGGATGGTAACAGGAGGCAGGGGACACGATGTTTTACCCAGGTTCGGGCCCTCTTGATGGAGGTAAAACCCTACGTCCTGCTTGATTGATATTGATGATATGGGTAGTACAAGAGTAGATCTACCACGAGATCAGAGAGGCTAAACTCTAGAAGCTAGCCTATGGTATGATTGTTGTTCGTCCTACGGACTAAAACCCTCCGGTTTATATAGACACCGGAGAGGGCTAGGGTTACATAGAGTCGGTTACAATGGTAGGAGATCTACATATCCGTATCGCTAAGCTTGCCTTCCACGCCAAGGAAAGTCCCTTCCGGACACGGGACGAAGTCTTCAATCTTCTACCTTCATAGTCCAGGAGTCCAGCCGAAGGTATAGTCCGGCTATCCGGACACCCCCTAATCCAGGACTCCCTCAACACCGGTAGCCTGTTCAAACGAGGCTATCATGTCGACCTGCAACCTCGCCGAGCCGGAGATCTGATCCATCTGGCTATGGATGATCGCATGCATGCGCCTGTAACAGTCATCGCCTGCTCGTGAGAAATTTTCCCAGGCCGCCGCGGCGCGGCGGGACATCTCTGCTGCATTCGTGGCGCGGCGGGACATTTCTGCTGCTTCCGCGGCGCGGCCGGACCAGTCTGCTGCATCGACAGCGGGGCGGGATCTCTATGCTGCTACTTCCGCGCGGCGGGACATGTCGGCTGCTCTCGCAGCGAGGCGGGACATCTCTCGTGCTTCCGCTTCCATGCTCGCCTCTCCATGGTGGCAATCTCTCGACCCAGAACTCACGCTGGCCATGGCAGACGCAAGGGAAGGATGCTGAATGACTTTGTTTTTGTCGATGAGGAGTTGAGGACGAATGTGCAGTCATCTTGGCATACTAGTATTTATAACCGAGTACTAATACGGTCCTAAGTGTGAAACCGCTTAGGTTGTGATCGGTGTGAACAGGTTTGTAATTCAATATAGCGTGGAGTAATTTGGAATGTGATGAGACACAAGCTCAAAATTTATTGAAGGTTCTAGTTTCTAAGTGCGGCACTATTCCCGGATGGAGTACTTCTTTTTCTACCCCCTCCTTTCCGGTTTTATAGGGCTTATCTCAAAATTTTAGTTTTTCCATTTTATAAGGCTCAATTTGGTTGTTCCCCAACACATGTTCAGATTCCAAGGTGCATTAAATCATTGCATGCAAGTATTAAGAGAAAATTAACCAATGCATGTACTTTACGCATGCATGCATTGCAATTAATGCATTGATAAACATATTTTTTTGAGAAAAACAATAGCCGCGTGGCGAGCTCCAGGCTAGTCTTTTTTTCAGACGCATTAAACCTATCTCTCGGGACTTCTCATACGCACCATCGTGCCACCCACAAAAACTTGTACTCTGAGTTTAGTAGTACGTTATACAGGAAGAGAAGAGGTGCACGCACGCACTCGTCCTCTCACACACGCGTCTGTTTTTTCTCGAAAAGGAGGATGATGACCCCCGGCCTCTGCATCTGGGAGTCACACACACAAATTATTGAAATATATCAAGTGCAGTGCTTTGATGTGTCGCGTCAACTCGTACATCAACGAGAAGTTTGATTATCCTCTCCCTCACGGACTTAACTGCACCTGCCTTTGGCTGTATGACAGGTTGGCCACACACCTGTCAGGCCCACCTGTCATGCACGCGAAGGCAGGAGCGTCCCTCCCTCGCCCATGAGCATGGTGGCTGGAAAGACTAGGAGAAGCTTTCGCTACACGCTCTCCCTCCCGCACGCGGTGGACATGTAGCAGTTCAATCGGTGTCAGATGGCCAGAAGCGTACTGTAGTACTCCTCCAGTGCAGTAGTATTCCATCATTGTTCGACTTCCCAAAGAAGCAAAGAGCCAAGCGCAGCCCGAATGCTCATGTGGCAGTTTCATGTGTAGACTAGTCTAGGATAGCGTGTACCGTGCCTGTAAGCTTAAAATCGTTGGGGTCGGCTCCATGCTATGTGGCCGTCTCGAAGTTTTCTTTTAAAATTAAAATAGTCTTCTGGCCCTACCCGAAAACTGCCGCGCGTACTGCCCGGGAAAAGCCCCGCCCTCAACTTTTAATTACGCGAAAATAGTTCGAGCTGGTTCATTCTATATAAATACAATACTTACTGTATGTTTATTCACCCGTGGGGTTGTTCAATGAATGGAGGGGCGGGGAGCACAAGTGAACAATACTGTAGTACTACTAGTAGTAGTAAGTAGGAGTCGTATAGTAGTCACCTTAAATAGAGAGTTTCTTTTCTTTAATGCCACGTACACAAATTGAAACACTTGTTGTGGAGAGAAAAAAGATAATCACTCCACTATACATGGACGCAGGGGCCTGGGCGCTTGCTTTACTAGGGTTGCTCTCTTCATTCTCTCATCCTCTCCAGACATAAACAAGACAGCGGTAGCGACATTTTCTCTCTGCTCACCGCTGGTCACAGATCCGGCCGGATCCCTTCGGCCGGTGTGTTTAGAGGACTAAAAGGTGCATCGTTCACGCGGTCATCGCCACCGAGGGACGAAACCCACGGCTGCCGGAGGGGCCCGATCCTCTGCCCGTGCCATTCTCTCTGACACATGGCCGGCTCGGGAGGTCCTCCGACCCTTCTTCCACCCTACCGTATTGTCCGCAGATCCGACCTGCCGCCGCCGACATCCCGGCGACCCTCAGGTATAAGTTCTTCGAAAGCGGCCTTGCTCTACTGCCCCAGATCCCCATGTGTCTGCATGTGCATCTTTTTCTACTCCCATAAGCTCTTCCAAAGCCACCTAAATTTTTAGTCTTATTAGAGGTAAAGCTACTTTATGCATTTGAATCTAGGGCTTTGTTCAAACAACGAAGAAAGGGGGGAAAGTTGTAGCATGAATCTAGGACTTGATTCAAAGAGGAAATAATATGGTGAAAGTAGTAGAGACCGGATACCCAACCGGTGTCTTGGTTGAAAAGGGAAATAATGGGAAAACGCAGTACAAACTGGATAAGGAACAGATCTATTATTGGTGGAAAAAAGGATAGAAAGTGGCGGCTGGTGGACAAGTCAACAGAGTATGTCCAGGATTAGATTTGCTGCCATCACATAGTAAAAGGTCTCGAGGATTAGATTTGCTGCCCTCACATAGTAAAAGGTCTCAGGATTACATTTGCTGCCCTCATATAGTAAAAGGTCTCTAGGATTAGATTTGCTTCCCTCACATATTAAAAGGTCTCCATGATTAGATTTGCTGCCCTCACATAGTACAAGGTCTCCAGGATTTGATTTGCTGCCCTCACATAGTACAATGGCACTCCTGTTGTTTTCCCTAGTATGATAAGTAAGTTGCTCCTTTACGTTGCTGAGTGTCCTGGTGTCCCCACAGTCCCATGCCCTTAAACCAACTCTTTAGCTGCTGTTGATTTACTGTGTCTGGTAAACAAGCAATGCCACCATTAAAGTAATCCCATATTTGAGGAATCTCATTGTTGATCGTAATGCTTCTGCTAACATGAAGCATTGCTGACGTTTTAAAATTTCTACTGTCCTTGCGTGATTGCCATGAACATAAGTAAGATGCTTCTTTTCATTTTGTATATGTTTCGTATATTCTTATTGACCAGCAACTGTCTACTTTCTATCTTTTTGTGCAGATAGGGATATCCATTTCACCTTGTTGCTATTGTGACCTTTTGGTGAACTGCACAAAACACTTTTTTTTGAATGAGTGTCTTGTGCAGTTCAACTAAAATGTCACGTGGGCAACATCTCTCAATTTTGGTGGAACTGCACAAAATGGTGATTGGAGTTTCCAAAATCTCCGTCAAGTTCTGCTGGTAATCTTGTGCAACATTTTATTAGCCTTTGCAAGATGGAGCCGTCACTGTCACCACAATGGCACTTTATTTTAGTGGAACTGCACAAAAGGATAAGAAAATCATAGTTGCAGCTGACATGAGCCGGACAGCCAACCTTAATGTTTCCCAATTTTAGTGCAACTACAAAAGAAGAACCTGCCAGCTCACAAGAGCAAGTACTTCTTGCTAGCTGAATGATGCAATCTTTGCTTCATTTCAGGTGAACTGCAGAAAAAGGCGCATGAATTGAATCATGGAAGTCCAGGCAGACCCTATCCAAGTAGAGCTGGAGGTTGAGTTCAAGGAGGCCGCTATTAAAGCGAAATCATGCTCTCCTGTCTCCTTGTTTGTGTTGTGCAAACGTGCTGTGCAAACAGGAATACTCAACTACAGATGTTGTGACGGTCAAGAGCATTCGCCAAGTTCTTTGATTGTATGACATGGCTAGCCAAGATGGATTTAATCCCGATATTCACTTTATCAAAAGGCTCTAATGGGTTGGTTCTAAATCTTGCAAGCTGGGAATCAGTGAGATGTGTAGGCATCTTTGTTGTACTTATTATTTGAATTTTATTTGTTGGTTCGGAATCTTGCAAGCTGGGAATCAACGAGATGTGTAGGCATCTTTGTTGTACTTATTATTTGGATCTTATTTGTTGGTTCTGAATCTTGCAAGCTGGGAATCAATGAGATGTGTAGGCATCTTTGTTGTACTTATTATTTGGATCTTATTTGTTGGTTCTGAATCTTGCAAGCTGGGAAACACGCCATGATGATGCAGAGGACAACAACCATAACAAACAGTTCAAACTTGGTAGTATTATCTTTGTGAAAGTGTGACAAATGTGCTGATCATGTGTGTCCTGAGAATAATAATTCTAATTGTTGTGCATGTTGATCCTGTGGCACTGATAGAACGAGTGAATGCATTGCTTGTTTTAAGTATAAATTTCTATTAAAGCTAATTAAATTTAAGTAAAGTGACCACTAACTCCTGTTATTACAGTACCAATATAGACCCGCTCGTGAACCGATGTGTGGCCGAGGGTGCATCTTCTGCCGGGCGTGCAGCAGATGAGGGAGGGGTAGTAACTGTTGTCGCCTCTACACACTCAGCTTACTGTTGAATCCAGTTCCCCAAGAGCTAAAAAATGAACTACTGCCGCCTAGACACTCGTTCACTCGAAGAGACTCCAATGGCGATCCGAGGGGTGAGCCTGCTGGATATGGACTTTAGTAAGGAGTTCCCCTTTGAGTTCGCCGTTCAGTCCTATGGCTGCACCAAGTTGAATGTGATGTACACCAACGATACGGACTCGGTGAAGCTCTGCCTCGCCTCAGTCCTATGGCTGCACCAGGTTCTGGAGCATTCGCCCGTTTCATCGGCAGCGCCGACTGCACCTTCGCTACGGTGGAGAGAAGGAAGAACGCGACGGTTCGGCTATCTGGTGCAACAAGCTTGTTGACATCCAGAAGAAATACAAGATCATCAGCAACGGGCAAGAGAAGGACTCCGTGGTTGACCTCGCTGAGACCATCATCGACCCCTGATACGCCAACATGAAAGAAGATGACCTGAACACGTGGGAGGTACCTCTGAATCTAGCCTACATAACCTACGCGGCCAAGGACGCATACGCATGCTACGACAAGTACATGCAGATCTTGGACATGAGGGCGTGTTTGCTTCCCATAACCAACGAGTACACAGACAGCCGCAGCGTCATGATCAAGCGTGCCAGGAAGGTCTAGATGTTGTACTTTATCTGTTTATAAGCACCTTTATCATCTGAGTGTTTCATGCATTAGCCTATGTGTCATAATTATCTGTTTTGTCCGAAATATTTCTTTTAAGAACCCATTAACCTGATTGCTTTTTTAGTGGCTATTTGCTTATGTATGTAAACTAGTTCACTTGTCCGTAAAAAAAACTAGTTCACTCGGCTGCCGTGCTTTGAATCTCCTTCCTCCCAACATATTCCCCTCCTCAGGTGGACCCAGCAGGTCTCTGAATTTTCTCCCACTTCCTTTTTTGATGTAAACTGAGTTTTCTCCCAGTACTTTCCCCGTCTAGTCCAACATGATATTTTCACCCAGCCCAGCAAGTCCACGGATTTCGAGAAAAATGCAAATGGGATTTAAACGGGCTGCATAGATGCTACATCATTGTTTCACCCAGCCCACCAAATGGACTAAAAAAACAAATGGACTGACAGCTGGGTCCACGGCCACAGCCCAGTTTTTTTGTGATTTGCCAAGTAAGTCGCTTTGTCAGGCCTGTTGGGCTGCAAATCTTTCAAGACGAGGAGAGCTTCATTCGGCTGGCCGAGAAAATGGCCTATCAGTAATGAGAAATGGGTAGTACATTTTTAGAACACATCAAACCGACAATTAGTTTCAAATATCTTTTTTCATTTCGAGATTTTAAATTACATTAATTTTATGCATGGAGAATTTGTTGGATTTTATATTGATATACATTTATTTTTAAAATCAGTTTGAATGTGAGTCGAAATTTCGGGATTAAAAACAGTTCGTACCGCACCGAAATATGCAAAATTTCGTATAATTTTTTAACCGTGTCCATAATATGGGCTGTAATGCTATCAAAAAGAATATGGGCTCCAAAAAAACCTTAAGAATTAGCAAATGGGCTGTAAATTATTAGAAATAATGGCAGATGGGTTGTATGTTGTTTTCCACAGATTTGAGGCTTTCATAAAACAAGGTTGACGCACAAGCAGTGACTATTGGATGGCCATCCAACGGCCGTCGTGCTTCTTCAATCTCTACTCTTCCTGCTCCAGCCACTCAAACAAGCGCCGACGGGACTGCCTACTCCCTCCTCCCCGCGTCCGGCTCTGCTGCCGCGCAGGCCTCATCGCCCCACCATACTCCCATCGCTGGCCTAGCCATCCCTCTACTCACCTACACCTGCTGTTATTCTCCGGCGACGGCAGACGAACTAGTAAACCCTCGTACAGTCGTACTCCCCTCCGTGTGGGAAACAACTGCCGAGTCTTCCCTGCCTCCGTGTCATTCCCTTCCTAGGCCTCGCCGTCGTCCATCGCCCTGGTGCTCTCGGCGCGGCCTGGTCAACATGGTCAACGACCGACATGCATCTGAAGTGGACTGTACATGGAGAGGCCGACAGCTGGGTCCATGGCCGCACGCAAGGAAATGCCTCCTTATTACGCGCAAAATAATGATTCCTCCACCTGACATCAGGGACCCACCGAAAGGGCCTCCGTATTTCGCGAAAAAATGTTACCCCCGCTGACAGCTTGGACCCACCAGCTATATCTTCGCACGCAAGGAAGTGCCTCCTTATTACGCACAAAAAAAATGAATACTCCCCCTGTTAGCTGGGACCCAGTATAGTGGCAGGCTGACTTGTGGGCCTACTAAGTTGATGGGGACGGAGGGCTTTGTCAACTTAGTCAATAGGCACGATAGCTCCAGTGACCGTACGATGTCCATCCAACGGCCGTAGTGCTTCTTCATCCTCTGGTCTTCTTGCTCCAGCCGCCCAAACTAGCGTCGATCGTGCCTCATGCTCCTGCCTCCGGTGGCCGGCTGCGATGCGGCGGAGGCCTCACCGCCCCCTACTACTCCCACCGCTGGCCAGGCCATCCCTCTACTCACCCACACCCCCTGTTATTCTGTGGCGACGGCAGCCTCACACCACAGCGAACCAGTGAACCCTCGTACTCCTCTACGCGTGGGCATCCACTGCCGCATCTTCCCCGGCTCCGCCTCGTCCCCTTCCTAGGCCTCACCGTCGTCCACCGCCCTGGTGCTCTCGGCGCGGCGTGGTCAACGTGGTCAAGGAACGGCTTCCATCGGACGTGGACTGTACGTGGAGAGGTTGACAGCTGGGTCCATGGCCGCAGCAAGGAAGTGCCTCCTTATTACGTGCAAAATAATTATTCCTCCACCTGACAGCGGGGACCCACAGGTCGGGCCACCGTATTTCATGAAAAAAATGTTTGCCCCTGACAGCTGGGACTCACCAGCTACATCTTCGCACGCAAGGAAGTGCGCTCGGGCAAAAAAAACGATTCGCCCCCCTGACTGCTGGGACCCACTAGCTACATCTTCGCAGGCAAGGAAGTGCCTGACAGTCGGGACCCACCTGGTCGAAGCGTACGTAGCGTTGTCATTCTGGTCACGAATCTGTATGTACATATATACTGGTCGATGTAGAGGCGCGCACATGTCGTAGTAGAGGCGTGTACGTGTCATAGTAGAGGCGCGCACGTAGCATGTACACGTATGTACAACGGCCAGGGTGCAAGAAAGAAAATACGGCCACGTACGTACATACGGGCAGAGTCTCGAACGCCTACTCACGCATACGTACAGCCAGGGCTCGTGTACATGGCTGGGTTGGAACGGAGAAATAGCGTCGTCGTCGTGTTCATGGGGAGGCAACAGAATGCGTCGTGTTCATGGGGAGGCAACGGAATGCGCCGTGTTCATCGGGAGGCAACGGAACGCGTGGGAGCCAATCGGCTGGGTCGGAACGGAATGCGTGGTCGTGTTCATCGAGAGGGCTTGGACGCTATAGGCGATGGAAACGAGGCATGGTGTACCGCACAACGATGGAACGGGGTCCTGTTGATCGGGAGGGGTCTGGCGTACCGCAAAACGGAGGAAACGGACCTCCTACGGTCGAAACGGGGGTCTTGTTAATCGGGAGGGGTGTGGTGTACCGCAATACGGACGAAACGGACTTGTGTTGGAGCGCTACGGTCGAAACAGGGGTCCTGTTCATCGGGAGGGGTGTGGCGTACCGCAAAACGGGACTCCACGGGATACTATTCATCTCCACCGTCGACCTCCTCCAGCCTCCACGGGCTACTGTCGGCCTCCTCCAGCCTCCACGGGCTCCTGTTCATCCAGCCTCCACCGCGCGCTACTCTATCGGCTACTGTTCAACCACCCCTCCACACCACAGGGTCCTGTTCAACCACCCCTCCACGGGCACCCCTCCACCGTCTACTATTCATCCAGCCCTCCACCACACCATGGGGTCCTGTTCATCCAAAGGCAGCGCCACCGCTCACTGTTCATCCAACCCCCCCCCCCGCAACACTCACTGTTCATCCCAGAGGCAGCATCGATCGGCTTCAGTTAGCAGCAGTAGCGAAGGAATCGCTCGATCGGGTTCAGTTAACAGCCATCGATCGATTGCTCGGGTTCAGTAATGCGTAGCCTGTAGTGCAATCGCTCGGGTTCAGTTAGAGCCAACGCCTCCACAGACGTGCGTACATGTACGAGAGAAACGCGCATCGCTCGGCCCCCGACCTCCCACCGTAACCGGGAACTCCCCTAAATTTTCCTCCCCCTCGCTTCTACCATGGTTTTTTCCGTCATGGACGGCCCAAAGAATGTCATGCAGCTGCGTCTCCGGCCCGCCCAGGACGAAAAGCCCATTTTCTGTCATGATTTTTTGTCATAGTAGTAGGAGCCCACCACATCTATGATGATACCGGGTTTTGTCACAATTATCATCATAGAAGTGTCATATGTATGACAGAAAAAAAAATCGTTCGGCTCAAAACGTCATGGATGTGTCTTTTTTTTGTAGTGCGTAGTGCCATCAAGAGGGGAATCATCGCCGCAGTGATCGTCTTCATCAACATCACCATCATCATCTCTTTTACGAGGTACACTCTCCCGCAACCTGCTGTAATCCCTACTTGAACATGGTGCTTTATGCCACATATTATGATCCAATGATGTGTTGCCATCCTATGATGTTTTGAGTAGATATCCTTTGTCTTTGGGTGGATTGATGATGTAGACTGGTATGAGTTGTATGTTTTACTTTGGTGTTGGCGTATGGTGCCCTACGTGTCACGCAAACATGAGGGATTCCCGCTGTAGGGTGTTGCAATATGTCCATGGTTTGCTTATTGTCTGCGTTGTGTGAGTGACTGAAACACAAACACGGGTAAGCGGGACATGGCGTATGGGAATAAAGAGAACTTGATACTTTAATGCTATAGTTGGGTTTTACCTTAATGTTCTTTAGTAGTTGCGGATGCTTGCCAGAGTTCCAATCATAAGTGCATATGATCCAAGAAGAGAAAGTATGTTAGCATATGCCTCTCCCTCATATGAAATTGCAATGACGACTATCAGTCTTGTTAACAATTGCCTAGGACAATTCCGCACACTGATCCACCATTATTCCACACTCGCTATTTATAATATTTAGTGATTTATTCTAACCATGCAAAGTTATCCTCTTCATACCCACAACGTAGTTTTATTTCTCGTTTCTAGTTGGAAGCAAATGTTCGGTATACGTAGAGTCGTATCAGTGGTAGATAGGACTTGAGAGAATATTGATCTTACCTTTAGCTCCTTGTGGGTTCGACACTCCATACTTATCACTTCCACCTTTGGGAATTCCTATGATAATTCCCTGCACTTGGGGATTATCAAGCTCTTTTCTGGCGCCGTTGCTGGGGAGCAATAGTGTGGGGTTGATATTCTCGTGTGAGCTTGTTTGCTTTCCTCACTAAGTAGTTTTTGTTTTTCCTTTTTTGTTTCTGTTTAGTTGTGGGTGAAATATACAAAAAATTTATTCAAAGAATGAAAATACAAAAAAAATTATTTGCCTCTCATGCCTAAAAAGTTTTTCAAAAAGAGAAGTGATTGGAAAGTTATGCATTGAAGAAGTGAGGGTCGACCTTGAGCACTCGTGTTCATGCTCACAGAAACAATGTAGAAATTTTCATGGAAGTTTCTCTGTAAATAATTATCCCCTTATATATCCATTTTATTATAAAAATAATGTTCCAAGCTTTGGTTTTAGGATGATTAGATTGCTTGTTTACTATGTGCAGAACAAAAACAGAAACTTTGGCTGTAGCGCATGATTTTACATTTTTTACTGGAAAGTCAAATGGATCTTAAACTTTCTTCACATTACTTATGTATGAATTTTTCAAATTTTCAAATTTATTTCATAATTTTTGGAGTTACAGAAGTTTACTAAACCTCCAGATTGCTACAGACTGTCCTGTTTTAGACAGATTCTGTTTTTCATGTGTTGTTTGCTTATTTTGATGCATCTATGGCTAGTATCGGAGGGTATGAACCATAGAGAAGTTTGAATACAGTAGATATAGTTCTAATATGAAATTGGAAAGAGTTTGAAACAGTACCTAAAGGTAGTGATTTGCTTTATTATACTAACGGATCTCACAAAGTTTTTGTTAAAGTTTTGTGTGGATGAAGTGTTCGAAGAACGAGGAGTTACCGATGTGAGAAGAATAAAGAGAGGCAAGAGCTCAAGCTTGGGGATTCCCAAGGCACCCCAAGTAAATATTCTAAGGATACTCAAGCATTTAAGCTTGGGGATGCCCCGGTTGGCACCCCATCTTTCTTCTTCAACAATTATCGATATACCTCGGTTTTTGTTTTGTTCACATGATTTGTGTCCATTGTGTTTTTAATTTTCTTTAAGAACCATGATAGTATGAGATTTCCCTTCATAATTTTATAGAATACTTCATGTGCTTCACTTATATCTTCTAAGTATGATCTTATAGAATTGCTCTTTGAGCTTCACTTAATTCTTTTGAGTATGGCTTTATAGAATGCTTCGTGTGCTTCACTTATACATTTTGAGCTTGGATATTGGTTAGTCTATATTAATTGTAGAACGCTCCATGAACTTCACTTATATATTTTGGATTATGAATAATACTATCATCTAAACCGGGTTTGGAAGAGTGTCAACTCTAGGAACTAGTGATCCCGCCATTCCGAATGGGGAGAATTTTGCTTATGTGGAGAGTAGTAAAATTTCTATGCGTGTAGATCATGAAAAGAATGCCTTATGAGATGGTAATATTGTTGAATTCATTCATGATGCTACTGAAAATTATTACGAGGGAGGAATATATGCTTGTAGGAGTTACAATAATATCAAGTTTCCTCTCTATGTGCTTAAAGTTTTGAAGTTATCCTTGTTTTTCCTTCCTATGCTAGTTGATTCTTGTTCCTATAAATTGTGTGCTCGCAAAATCCCTAGGAATAGTAAGTGGGTTAGGTTTAAATGTGCTAGTCATATTCTTCATGATGCTCTCTTTATGTTTCAATCCTTATCTTTTATGTGAGCATCATTGAAATCATCATGCCTCGCTAAAAGGCATTAAAGAAAACCGCTTGTTGGGAGACAATCCAATATTTACCCTTACTGTTTTTGTGTGTTCTCATGATTAAGATACCATATTAATCATGTATTATATCTTTTTTTTCAATAAAGCGCCAAGTAAGACCTTTGGGAAGACTTGGGTGAAAGTTAGTTTGATCTTGCTGTAAAAAACAGAAACTTTGCGCTCACGAGATTAGCTGCCATTTTTTTACAGAAGAGTGCTTTGGTGATGATTCTTTTTGAAGAAGATTAATAGACAAATTACTCACGTATTTCAGAATTTTTTGAGTATCAGAAGTATGGTTGGTGTTCAGATCATTACAGACTGTTCTGTTTCTGACAGATTCTGTTTTCATTGCATAGTTTGCTTGTTTTCTAGTTTCTATGGCTTATATTTCTCAATATAAATTGTAGAAATGATATGGTACAGTAGGAATTGTGTGAGAACAATTATGAGCCTTGTCTTTGACATTTCCAAAGTGAATGGTTTACTCTTTATCATACTAACCTATCTCACGAAGTTCCGTTAAGTTTGGTGTGATTGAAGTTTTCAAGCTTTGGGTGAGATATCGATATGAGGAGAATAATCAGTGGAAAGACCCTAAGCTTGGGGATTCCCAAGGCACCCCAAGGAAATATTCAAGGAAGACTCAAGCGTCTAAGCTTGGGGATGCCCCGAAAGGCATCCCCTCTTTCGTCTTCAAAATTATCGGTATACCTTACTCAGAGCTATATTTTTATTCGTCACATGATATGTGTTTTGCTTGGAGCGTATTTTCAATTTTACTTGCTGTTTGAATAAAATCATTGGATCTGAAATCCTGAATGAAAAAATGGATCCTCCCATCGCTAGTCAATTATTTGACTACTTAGCGTCCTTCACTTATATCTTTTTGGAGTAGTTTGTCATTTACTCACGTGCTTCACATATATCCTATGAATAAATGGTTGAATGAATTGAATATCATAAATCTGAACTTATATATGTTTCATGTGCTTATACCATGGGGAGTAATGACTTCACACAGAATAAGTATAGGTAGTAAACTTATTGAAAGTTAGCAAACATAGAATTGGTCACTTGAACAATTCATGAAAGAATATTGAAGGAAGAGAGATTTCACATATAAATATACTATCTTGGACATGTTTTGTAATTGTGATCAGTCATTAAAATATGACATGCTAAAAGGTTGATGTCGGACAAGTAAGACAACGTAATGGGTTATGTTTTCTTATATCCGAAATAAAGTATATTGTCTTGGATCATCCAACATGTTGAGCTTGCTTTTCCCCCTCATGCTAGCCAAATTCTTTGCACCAAGTAGAGATACTACTTTTGCTTCCAAACATTCCTTAAACCAGTTTTGCCATGAGAGTCCCCCATACCTACCTATGGATTGAGTAAGATCCTTCAAGTAAGTTGTCATCGGTGCATGCAATAAAAATTGTCTTCTAAATATGTATGATCTATTAATGTGGAGAAAATAAGCTTTGTACGATCTTGTGATGTGGAAGAAATAAAAGCGAAGGACTGCATAATAAAGGTCCATATCACAAGTGGCATATCATAAGATTTTGTGCATCCAACCATAAAACGCATGACAACCTCTTCTTCCCTCTACAAAGGGCCTATCTTCTAATTTTATCTTCTACCCTTATGCAAGAGTCATGGTGATCTTCACCTTTCCTTTTTACATTTTATCCTTTGGCAAGCACATTGTGTTGGAAAAATCCTGATATATATATATATATATTCAATTGGATGTAAGTTACCATGAACTATTATTGTTGACATTACCCTTGAGGTAAAAGGTTGGGAGGCGAATCTATAAGCCCCTATCTTTCTCTGTGTCCGATTAAAACTATGAACCCATAAATATCACGTGAGTGTTAGCAATTGTGAAAGATTAAATGATAGTTGAGTATGTGGAGTTTGCTAAATCAAAGCTCTGACATAGACCCTTCCTGAAAACAAAATGAATTGCAATTGTTTGATGACTGAGAATATAGTTTGTTAGTTTCAAGAAAGTTTATGATCTATACTTTAACATGAGAATAGCTTGTTACTTGATCATGAAAAGTTTTATGAGGATGAGCTACTGATATGACATATAATGATGCTAGAAAAAGTGATTGGAATTATCATTGATCAAACTTGTGCACTTGCTAGCATTCACACTTCATAAATTATTTCTTTTGTCATTTACCTACTCGAGGACGAGCAGGAATTAAGCTTGTGATGCTGATACGTCTCCAACGTATCTATAATTTTTGAAGTATTCATGCCATGTTTACAATATTTTTATATGATTTTGGTATGATTTGATTAGAACTAACCCGGACTGACGCTGTTTTCAGCAGAACTACCATGGTGTTGTTTTTGTGTAGAAATAAAAGTTCTCGGAATGCGATGAAAATCAACGGAGATTTTTTCTGGAAAATATGAAAAATACTGGAACGAAAATCTACCGGAGGAGAGTCACGGGGGCCCCACGAGGGTGGGGGGCCCGCCCACCCCCCTGGGGTGCGCCCCCTACCTCGTGGACTCCCTGAGGGCCCCCTGACGTGAAATCAACGCCATCTTCTCCTATAAATACAGAAACATCCAAAAATTAACCTAGATTGGTAGTTCCGCCACCGCAAGCCTTTGTAGCCATGAGAAATCAATCTAGGCCCTCTCTGGCACCCTGCCGGAGGGGGCCATCATCACTGAAGGGCATGGAGGAGGATCCCAGAGGGGCCATCATTGTCATCAAGGCCAAGGACCAGAGGGAGAACCTCTCCCCATCCAGGGGGAGGCCATGGAGGAGGAAGCACAAGGGGGAGAACCTCTCCTCCTCTCTCTTGGTGGCACCATAGTGCCACCGGGAGGGGAATCATCGCCGCGGTGATCGTCTTCATCAGCATCACCATCATCATCACCATCGCCATCCTCATCTCTTTTACGCGGTCCACTCTCCCGCACCCCGCTGTAATCCCTACTTGAACATGGTGCTTTATGCCACATATTATGATCCAATGATGTGTTGCCATCCTATGATGTTTTGAGTAGATATCCTTTGTCTTTGGGTTGATTGATGATCTAGATTTGTATGAGTTGTATGTTTTACTTTGGTGCTGTCCTATGGTGCCCTACGTGTCACGCAAACATGAGGGATTCCCGCTGTAGGGTGTTGCAATATGTCCATGGTTTGCTTATTGTCTGCGTTGTGTGAGTGACTGAAACACAAACACGGGTAAGCGGGACATGGCGTATGGGAATAAAGAGAACTTGATACTTTAATGCTATAGTTGGGTTTTACCTTAATGTTCTTTAGTAGTTGCGGATGCTTGCCAGAGTTCCAATCATAAGTGCATATGATCCAAGAAGAGAAAGTATTTAGCTTATGCCTCTCCCTCATATGAAATTGCAATGACGACTATCGGTCTTGTTAACAATTGCCTAGGACAATTCCGCACACCGATCCACCATTATTCCACACTCGCTATTTATACTATTTAGTAATATGTTCTAATCTTATGATAACAGCACCTACTTCCATATTTTAGCTCTCCGATGCCATGCAAAGTTATCCTCTTCATACCCATAACGTAGTTTTATTTCTCGTTTCTAGTTGGAAGCAAACATTCGGTATACATAGAGTCGTATCAGTGGCAGATCGAACTTGAGAGAATATTGATCTTACCTTTAGCTCCTTGTGGGTTCGACACTCCATACTTATCAGTTCCACCTTTGGGAATTGCTACGATGATTCCCTGCACTTGGGGATTATCACGCTGCACTAACACCTCCTTCACGGACCAGTACGTTGGGTCATGTGTGTTTAAGTGTTATCCCGAACACCCCCGTACTACCTATGTGGGGGTTGAAGCCGATGACTGGCCACCTCTCAGATATCATAAACAGCCGCACATGAGGAGATATTTTAAAGTAAAACAAGCAACATATCATATATAAGCCTTGTTTCATGATACATGATCGGAGAACATAGATACATTCATTCAAAAATGGTGTCCTTCGAACATTGGCCTTCTACAATGAGGGATACTTTCAAGACATCATCAAAGTACCACTCCGGCATGCGGTGCTCTTTGCTAGCGGGCGGTCCCTCGGTTGCAAGCTTGACGGTGTCCATCTTCGCCCATTGCACCTTGGCACGGGCGAAGGCCATCCGCACACCTTCAATACAGAGTGCTTCATGGCATCAAGCCGAGGGCAGGCGCTGACCAGCCGCTTGACTAAACTGAAGTAGCTACTGGGCATGGGTTCGGCGGGCCAAAGACGGATTATCAAATCCCTCATGGGCAATTCATCCACCCTGTGCAGTTCGGTCCATTGCTTCAGTCGATCGCTAAGGGGCACAGGATGCTCTAGTGCAAGGTACTGCGACCAGAACAGCTTCTCAATTGAGCTCCCCTCTTCGGCCTGGAAGAACTCCGCGACATCAGCAACACTCCGGGGCAGGTCCGCAAACACTCCTAGAGAACTCAACATCCAGGTTAGAAAGATATACCTTTTCTTCACAAATTTTCTCTGCATGTTAAAAGCCTTACCCGCTGGAATTTGCTTTGCCTCTTGGATCTCCCGGACAACGCTTTGGGCTTCGACTCGGGCTTCCTGTGCGCTTTGGAGTGCCTTAGCAAGTTTGGAGTTCTGCTCTGAACTCTTGTGCTCTAAGGATTCACATTTGCCTATGGCATCCTTGAGCTCTTGCTGGACTTCCTCCACCCACGATTCATGTTTAAGGCGGGAGGCTCGTTCCTCCTTTGCCTCCTTCTTGGCCTCGGCCAGCGCACTCTTGAGGGCCTTGACCTCAAACGTGTTAACTGCAAACATAATTATGAAACTCACTGAGATACTACATCATAGCTGGTGTCATTTCAGATGTGCTTCGGTATTACATACCTTGCTTTTCTTCTAACTTCCGCCTTAGCTCAGATGCTTCGACGGCATGGGTAGCCGATGCCTATTTCGCAACCTTCTTGTTTAAACAGATATGTGCTTTAGTCTCATGCATGAGTTGTTAGATCCTCTGTTCGGTTTTTCATTCCGAACACTGATAACCCACAAGTATAGGGGATCAATTGTAGCCTCTTTCGATAAGTAAGAGTGTCGAACCCAACGAGGAGCTAAAGGTAGAACAAATATCCCCTCAAGTTCTATCGACCACCGATACAACTCTACGCACGCTTAACTTTCGCTTTACCTAGAACAAGTATGAAACTAGAAGTACTTTGTAGGTGTTGTTGGATAGGTTTGCAAGATAATAAAGAGTGCGTAAATAAAAAGTAGGGGTTGTTTAGATGAAGACACAAATAAGTTAGTTTTAGTAGAGAGCTTGTTGTCAGACAAGAAACTTATTTGTCCCTAGGCAATCGATAACTAGACCGGTAATCATTATTGCAATTTTATTTGAGGGAGAGGCATAAGCTAACATACTTTCTCTTCTTGGATCATATGCACTTATGATTGGAACTCTAGCAAGAATCTGCAACTACTGAAGATCATTAAGGTAAAACCCAACCATAGAATTATAAGGCATCAAGTCCTCTTTACTCACATACACAAACAACCTACATACTCGGGTCTGTGCTTCTGTCACTCACGCCACCCACCATAATCAAATCATTAACATATTGCAAACCCTACAGCGGGGATCCCTCATGCTTGCGCGGCACGGAGAGCACCATAGGACAGCACCAATAATAAAACATGCAATTCAAACCAATCACGATCATCAATTAACCCATAGGACAAAACGGATCTACTCAAACATCATAGGATAGCCATACATCATTGGGAAATAATATATAGCGTTGAGCACCATGTTTAAGTAGAGATTACAATAGGTAAAAGAGGGGTTACACCGCTGCATAGAGGGGGGAAGAGTTGGTGATGACGGCGGTGAAGTTGTTGGTGTAGATCGTTGTCATGATGATGGCCCCGGTGTCATTCCGATACCACTGGGAGAGAGGGGGGGAGAGCCCCCCTTCTTCTTCTTCTTCTTCTTCCTTGACCTTCTCCCTAGATGGGAGAAGGGTTTCCCCTCTGGTCCTTGGTCTCCATGGCATGGGAGGGGCGAGAGCCCCTCCGAGATTGGATATGTCTCTCTATCTCTCTCCATTTCTGCGCTCCAGATTCTGCCCTTTCACTATTTCTTATATTCCCGGAGATTCGTAACTCCGATTGGTCTGAAATCAGGACAAGATTTTTATCCGAATATTAGCTTTCTTGCGGCGAAAGAAGGGCACCAACCGCCTTATGGGGTGGCCACGAGGGCCCAGGGTGCGCCTGACCCCCTGGGGCGCGCCCCCTGCCTCGTGGCCCCCTCGGGCATCGTCTCACGTTGATTCTTCTTCCCAAAAATCACATATATTTCAAAAAAAATCTCCGTCAGTTTTTATCCCGTTTGGACTCCGTTTGATATGGATTTTTTGTGAAACAAAAAACATGCAATAAATAGGAACTGGCACTGGGCACTAGATCAATGCGTTAGTCCCAAAAATAGTATAGAAAGTTGCCAAAAGTATATAAAAGTTGTAGAATATTGGCATGGGACAATCAAAAATTATAGATACGACGGAGACGTATCAGCATCCCCAAGCTTAATTCTTGCTCGTCCTCGAGTAGGTAAATGATAAAAAAGGTAATTTTTGATGTGGAATGCTACCTAGCGTAATCTTGATGATGTAATCTAATCATGGCATGAATATTAAGACACGAGTGATTCAAAGCAATAGTCTATCATTTGACATTAAGACAATAATACTTCAAGCATAATAATAAAGCAAACATGTCTTTTCAAAATAACATGGCCAAAGAAAGTTATCCCTACAAAATCATATGGTCTGGCTATGCTCCATCTTCATCACACAAAATATTCAAATCATGCACAACCAAGATGACAAGCCAAGCAATTGTTTCATACTTTTGATGTTCTCAAACCTTTTCAAGTTTCACGCAATACATGAGCGTGAGCCATGGATATAACACTATAGGTGGAATAGAATATGATGATGGGGGTTGTGTGGAGAAGACAAAAAGGAAGAAAGTCTCACATCGACGTGGCTAATCAATGGGCTCTAGAGATGCCCATAAATTGATGTCAATGCAAGGAGTAGGGATTGCCATGCAACAGATGCACTAAGAGCTATAAGTGTATGAAATCTCAAACTGAAAACTAAGTGGGTGTGCATCCAACTTGCTTGCTCATGAAGACCTAGGGCATTTGAGGAAGCCCATCGTTGGAATATACAAGCCAAGTTCTATAATGAAAATTCCCACTAGTATATGAAAGTGATAACTCAAGAGACTCTCTATATGAAGAACATGGTGCTACTCTGAAGCACAAGTGTGGTAAAAGGATAGTAACATTGTCCCTTCTCTCTTTTCTCTCATTTTTTGGTGGGCTTCTTTGGCCTCTTTTTTTATTTGGGCTTCTTTGGCCCCTTTTATTTTGATAACCTCACCTGGGACAATGTTCTAATAATGATGATCATCAAACTTTTATTTACTTACAAATCAATACTAGAACAAAGATATGACTCTATATGAATGCCTCTGGCGGTGTACTGGGATGTGCAATGATCTAGCGTAGCAAAGATATAAAAAAAAGGACAAGCCATGAAATATCATACTAGCTATCTTACGATCATGCAAAGCAACATGACAATGAATGCTCAAGTCATGTATATGATGATGATGGAAGTTGCATGGCAATATATCTCAGAATGGCTATGGACATGCCATGATAGGTAGGTATGGTGGCTGTTTTGAGGAAGATAAGTTGGCTTATGTGTGACAGAGCGTATCATATAACGTGGTTTGGATGCATCGGCGAAGTTTGCACCAACTCTCGAGGTGAGAAATGGCAATGCAGGGTACCGAAGAGGCTAGCAATGGCGGAAGGGTGATAGTGCGTATAATCCATGGACTCAAACATTAGTCATAAAGAACTCACATACTTACTGCAAAAGTCTATTAGATATTGAAACAAAGTACTACACGCATGATCCTAGGGGGATAGATTGGTAGGAAAATACCATCGCTCGTCCCTGACCGCCACTCATAAGGAAGACAATTAATAAATAAATCATGCTCCGACTTCATCACATAACGGTTCACCATACGTGCATTCTACGGGAATCACAAACTTCAACACAAGTATTTCTACAATCAATAACTACCCACTAGCATTACTCTAATATCTCCATCTTTATATCGCAAAACTATTGCAAGGAATCAAACATATCATATTCAGTGATCTACAAGTTTTATGTAGGATTTTATGACTAACCATGTGAATGACCAATTCCTGTCATCTCTCTAAATAGATATAAGTGAAGCAAGAGAGTTTAATTCTTTCTACAAAATATATGCCCACTCTCTAACAAATATAAGTGAAGCAAAAGAGCATTCTACAAATGGCGGTTTTCTATGTGAAGAGAAACAGGCAATCCAAACTTCAAATGATATAAGTGAAGCACATGAAGCGTTCTATAAAGACATACTCAAAAGATATAAGTGAAGTGCAATGAGCATTCTATAAATCAAACATGGACTATCTCATACCAGCATGGTGCATAAAAGAAAAATGAAAACTAAATGCAAAAGACGCTCCAAGATTTGCATATATCACATGAACGAAACAAATCCGAAAACATACCGATACATGTTGAAGAAAGATGGGATGCCTTCTGGGGCATCCCCAAGCTTAGACGCTTGAGTCTCCTTGAATATTTACTTGGGGTGCCTTGGGAATCCCCAAGCATGAGCTCTTTCCTCTCCTCCTTCTCCTCACATCGAGACCTCCTCGTTCTTCGAACACTTCATCCACACAAAACTCAACAGAAAGCTCAGTAAGATCCGTTAGTATAATAAAGCAAATCACTACTCTAAGTTCTGTTGCAAACCAATTCATATTTTATTTTAATTTTAGATACTGTAATATAACTTTTCCATGGCTTAATCCACTGATAGAAATCGATAGTTTCATCAAAACAAGCAAACCATCTATCAAAAACAGAATCTGTCTTAAACAGGACAGTCTGTAATAATCTGAACATTAACCATACCTATGGTACTCCAAAAATTCTTAAATAATTATGAAAAATATACAAGTTGTATATAAAGACAGTGCAAAAAGTTTCAGAACCGTTTGATGTTCCAGTAAAAAATGTAAAATCGCGCACTACAGCCAAAGTTTCTATTTTGCTCCGCACAAACCAACAAGCAATGTAAACATCCTAAAGGCAAATCTTGGCACATTATTTTTATAATACAATGGAATTGTACAAGGGGATAATTATTTTTGTTGAAAAGTTTCTGTAATCAAGATTCACAAAGTTTCTGTGAGCATGAACAAAGTTCAAGGAGCTCCCCCACTTCAACAATGCTTGTCTCTCTCACTTCCACTTTCCTTTTTGAAAAGTTTCGCGTTCCCCTCTTTATTTTTTTTGTTTTCAAACTTTATAAAAGCACTCAACAGAAATAAATGACTCTCTAAAACTTCTGGGTTGTCTCCCTGGCAGCGCTTTCTTTAAAGCCATTAAGCTAGGCATAAAGTGCTCATGTAATGGATCCACCCGGATCCCACAGTATATCAAAGCCAATTTTAATTAGGGCTTATTCCATCTGTGCCCCCAATTCCTTAGTTGTGCTTAGTTTTCCCCAAGCTTCAAACTTTTGCTCACTTTTCCCCATTCCCTTAGCTGAAACTCTCACAAATGTTCATAACAGACGTTTGCCGTCTTGGCCATTAACTGACTTGTGGGGCCACGTTGGACTCTGTTGACTGTGGCTGTGGCTTCGTTGATTGGGCCGTGTTTGTGTTCATAGGACGGGCCTGTTAGTTTGTTGGTAATAAATTAAAAAAGCCTGCTATCGATGGATGCAGCATGCTATGCATGCCCGGCTTTGGCATCGATGTAGCCTGCTATGCATGCGAACACCGCCACACACGCATATAGTGACCTAGACCTAATCGCATGCATGCACGCCGACACGCACGCATCGATCCGTGCCGCATGGTTGCCGGTGGATTCAGTCGCTCCGTAGCGTCGTTTCATGCATCACAGGCATACGTGCCGGTGGTAGAAGGGGCAGGGTGCACGCACGGTCGTGTCCATATGTCAAGGCATCGGTTCACGCCGCAGGCTGCACGCACACTCGTGAATGGGAGGCAGGCAGCCGCCAACGTAGAGCACGCAGAAGGGGGAGGCAGGCAACCGCCAACACAGAGCATGCAAAGCACGCTCGCATCGATTCACGTTCACACATTGATGATCGCATCGGTTCACGCACGCACTGAGTCACGATCTACGCCGTTTGCGCGTGTACCCACCTCGTCTCCCCCGGCTATTTAAACTGCCCTTCATTACCTCTCCTTCTACAGATCCATCTGCGCCTCCAACTTCTCTTCTTCCCCCAAAAGCCAAAGCCGTTCCACTCAGCGGAGCGAGCAAGATGTAGTACAACAGGCCGACGTTCCAAGCGCCACCCACCATGCCGGAACGGCGGTACCTCGCCAACGTCGTCGTCAAGGAATCCCTCCGCGTGTGGGCGTTCTCCCGCTGGAGGGGAAGCATTGAGCTTGCACGGGGGTTCCTCCATGCGGGCTTCCACCACCTCCCGGCGGGCTCGCCGTCCATGTTCAACCTCGTGGAGCAGTGTCCCCACGCCAACGCTCCAGTGGTAGGGTTCGTCGTCCACTTCACCAACAGGTTCGATGCCTACTACCTGCTCGGCAAGGTGTATTGGTGTGGGTGCGAGTTCATCGCATTCACGACCTATAACATCTTCACCGACTTCGAGAGCATCTTCCCCGCTTGCAACCACATGCACAGCCTCCCGTACTACCTCGGCGACAACGGCCTTGAGGAGGAGGAGTACTGAAGCCGGCGGCGAAGAAGACGGTGAAGCCGGCGGTTAAGGTGAAGACGACGGTGAAGACATGGTGGTGTTGCCCTAGCTACCCTATCTATCTACTATGTAGTGTGAGTTTGGTGTGTGTGTTGCCCGAGCTAGCTACCCTATCTATGTAAGGTTAATTATTATTATCTATCGGTGTCTATGTAAGAACTTATGTTGCCCTAGCAACCCTATCTAAGTTAAGTTATGTGTGTTATATTAATGCTTTGTTATGTTTGTATTTTGTTTGTCCCAAGTTTAGACACGGCTAATTGGCGTGGGAAAAATTAACCAAACAAACTAAAAATGATGTGTTTATAGATGCCTTCTAAAAATAAGAACATATTGTACATTTGTACACGACTTTGGTTTGAGAGCTCTTTTTTTTAGGTATTCAAAGAATACTTTATTTTTCAGAAATATTGAATTATCAAATACTTTGAGATATTTGGATTTAGTCAAAAGTGTAGTTTTAACTACACTATGTTTGAAGTATATAAAAAAGAGGGTTAGACCTCTTTTTCTAATCATGAAGTATTGGTTCGCTAGGCATAATAATACTAAGGTTTGCAAATACTTTGATTCTAAAAAATGAAGGGACCCATAAAGGAAAGCCAAAAAAATTCCTCAATGAGATAGAAGAGATTGGGCAATAAAATTAATGAAAAAGCAATCAGAAACAAAAAAGAACAAAGCAATCCTTCCTAAACAAAAAAAAGAAACATCGCTTGTTTCTGTGCTTTCTCTTTGGGCCCGCGAACTAGGTTTTTTTAGCAGAACTGACGAACTCAAGGATAAAAGTTTGGCAAGTGCGAGAGAGAAGAGATGAACTTGATGTATATCCCTTGTGCTGCTCAAGTACTACTTACTGTCATCTGACGAGCTAGGGTATGATCCAACACTCGAGGTTATTAGCTAACAAAATGAGTTGCATTTGAGATAAACAGACTTGGATTGCTAAACAGTGGCAACAACAGTAGACAAACATCTCTAACGAGAGATGGCCATCAAGTAAAAAATTCCTAGAGCAAGTATTCCTAAAGCTACTAGATTGGATTGCTTCTTCAACTCAATCAGCTGCTTGAAGTTCTTGTTCATCTTCTTCAATTCCGTCTTCAGTTCGACATCTACCACCGTTCGGTATTCCGGACGCGCTGCTGCTGCCGGAGCGGCACTGACATGGGGCAGATTGGACTCGTGGATTGCATTCCCCCTCGAATCCAGCAAGCCCGACCCTTGAAGCCTCTGGATGTAATCATCCATCCACTCGAAATGGTGGCATTTCTTCACGATCTGAAAATGAAATCATGTAACCTAAATCCAAATCTGACAGATTTTTTGAGAAATTAGAGATAAAGGATGCGAGGAAAACTTAGATCTAACCTGCCCCTCCGGCTTGCTCTCGCATTTGACGAACTCGCGCCCAAAGTTCCCATTCTTCTCCTCCTTCGAAGTCAACCGCTTCAATGGCGCAGTCCGTGGGCAGTCAGTGCATCGAGTCATCGGCACTGGACCATACACCGGCCACGTGGAATGGGGGGCTGACGAGGAGGTCGACATATCGCCCGAGAGGAAGAAACAGAGGAATTGCTCGAGAGGAAGAAGAACGAGAAGATGGGGAAAGAAACAGAGGAATTGCTTGATCTACTCGATGCCTTTGTCTGTCAGATGGAGAAGAGGAGAAGGGGAAGCTATATTGACGATTTGCCACATTGTATTTTGCAGTTTGAATATTTGAACCAACTCTTAACACTGACATGTGGTGGTCATGTGCGAAAAATACAATTTCCTATGTAAAGTGGGGCAGATCATAAAAAACCCGAGAAGGACAGTGCAGTAGCCAATCAGGATGCATCACGTGGATTGCGCATGCCTGCCCCACATCTGACGGGTGGTGTTTGGTGCTTGGTAGGATCCGACGGCGCATGTTCGACGCTAGGGTTTGGAGCATTTCTGCGGGGTTATGAGCGAGTCAACGGGGTTATTAGGGTTTGACCAGATTTCAAATGGCCATAACTAAATTAGAAAAAAATCGCAAAAATATAAAACAAACGTAGTTCGTCCGTTTATGAGACCTAGTTACCATAAAAAAATATATAAACTCGGTACAGGGGCGTTTTTTTGAAAAATCATTTTTTGAAGTGATCTGTTGAAAGCAAGTTCAAATGTTTTTAAAAAAGTTAAAAAAAATCAAAATGTTGTAATTCTTGCGCACATAGCCATCATATGTGACAAGGTTATGAGAAAAAAAGATATAAACTTGGTGTAGGTCATTTTCATGAAAAAAGTCTTCACACAAATGAGCTATCACCTATGA
The DNA here is from genome assembly GCF_003073215.2 of Triticum urartu. Taxonomy (NCBI): domain Eukaryota; kingdom Viridiplantae; phylum Streptophyta; class Magnoliopsida; order Poales; family Poaceae; genus Triticum; species Triticum urartu. Next base: position 477,431,915 of record NC_053027.1, read on the forward strand.
ACATTTTCAGAGTTCGTAGAATAGGGAGAGAGGGTTTAGGGTTTGAAAAAAAATCAAAATAATTAAAAAAAATCAGAAAAATCTCCATAGCTTCATTTTGGAGTGAGTAAGAAGGATCTGAACTTACTTTTTCATTTTCATATCTAAAACGTGTTATTTGACGGTTTTGAATTAAAAGCATATTTTTTCAAAAAAAATGTAGTAATATGAATATTAATCAATAAATAGTGAGACTTCGTTTTTACCCTATATATATGGAACAAGTGTTAATAAAAATATATATGCCTCATTTAGGCAAGGTCAAAAAAAACTTGATTTCAAATAGGGCTGTTTACCCTAGCTTTCGAGCTCGTTTCTAGCACATTTCTCATTCGGACTGTTCACCTACGAATATTGGACTTCAAATGCTCGATCAAATACACCGCACAGAGCAATGAACCTCCAATGTTCAACTTCAACTTTGACTCGAACCCAAATTTTGGCCCAAATTCAAATATTGATTTAAATTCAAATTTTGATGGAAATTTGAATTCTGACTCAAATAAGAAACCAACGTAGAAGCAACATTATTACAACTGATAAGTTTTCACAGTAGCTCAAATCTCCCAAGTTTTAAGATGCCAACATCTTAATACAAATCTACCAAGTTTTAAGCGATCCACTCGCCCTCAAATTGACAACACAAACATTTCCCAACAACTTAATTCAAATTTTCGACTTGCTCCTTGTGTTTGCAGCTGGCTTCACCGTCTTGCTCCTGGTTTCCCTAGTGGAGATGCTCTTTTCTTTCAGACTCTTATTCCTTTTGATCTTGGGCTTTACTTGGGTTTTCCTCGTGGAGGTGCTGATGGAGTAGTTGCACTCGCCGAGCACTTGATGACCATTTGACGGTCATCTATGGCTTCAGTAATCTTTAAAGGCACAATTGGAAAAATTACGCCCTCCTCTTCCTCTCTTATAGATTCAAAACCATCAAAGGCCATGGTTTCAAAATCTTCTGCTTTTTCATCTCTTGGCCTTTTCTCCCTAGAGCTGGTAAATAAAATTATAAGCCATAGGCAAAAAAGAGAACAAATGCGAACAAAAGGGTAGCTGCATTCTACAAAGGGTGCAAACACATACCAAGATGCTTCATTTGCTGCTGCATTCTCCACTGCTTCACTTGCTGCTCCATTCTCCACTGCATCTTCAGTGTCCATTGCTGCTGCATTCTCCTCAGCATTGGCTGATGTCCATCTTTCCTCCTCTCCAAATGATGCATCCACTGCATTGGTACAAAGCCTAGCAATATGCCCCAGAACTCCACATTTTTTGCAAGCACGCTTCTTTGGTAGACGACCCTCCTCACCTGCTCTGATCCTCTGGTTCCTTGGTCTTCCTTGTGGTCTAGTAATGACAGGAGTGTGGAGTTTGAACCCTGGATCTACTATGTTCCATTGATCTTTCCCCAATAGTGCAGGCACATTCTCAGCATAAGCAGCCATAAATTTGGCAACAGAGAAATACTCAGAGCAATATTGATCAACTTCACCATCTGCACCCCCGATAACGGTCATCAGATGTAGGGCATGTATGCATGGCTTCCCACGGATCTGCCATTGCCTACAAGTACATTCTCTAGTACTTAGGTTCATAGGATACCTCCATACCCTATTTTTAGTGTTAGTATAGGTAACCTCTCCCTCATATGTACTAGATCGAATACATTTCATCTTCAATCCTCTTGCCTTCAAGTGCAATGCCTTAATCAGTGATGGGAGCATTTGATGACCAACAAATTGTGTTTCTGCAATTCTTTTGCAAAGAGCCATCTTTATCATGATCATTTGCCTCATCTTGTCAAATGCTTGCCACAACAAGAGCCCTTTCACTGACTTGAACTTTGAATTGAAGCATTCTGCAAGGTTATTGGTCACATAATCTACTTTTCAGATTTCATTGAATTTGCTTCTTGACCACACCTTGCCATGATGTGCATCCATGTACTCCTTCACAAGAGGATTTTGAGCATATAACACTCTCAAATGGTGTTCATGCTTCCTTTTGCTGCATGTGTATGATGCTGGCCATAAGTTCTCATCATAAACTTTACCTTTGAACTTCTTTTTAAAATTATGTGCTAGGTGTCGCATACATTCCCTATGCTCCACTCCACAGAATACAATTTCCACTGCACTCTCTAAACCCTTGCAAGCATCTGTGTGTATAGCTAAACCTGGGGGTGTGCCTATAATGTTGCGCAACTGCTGCAGAAACCAGACCCAACTTTCCTCAGACTCTGCCTCCACCACACCAAATGCAACCGGGAATAGCCACTTGTGTCCATCAACTGCAGAAGCTGCTACAAGCTGTCCTCTCCATCTTCCAGTCAAATGTGTAGCATCTACAGCCAAATAGGGTCTGCAACCATCTAGAAACCCCTGCCAGCAAGCCTTGAAACAAACAAAAGCCCTTCTGAAGCACTCCTTCTAAAATGACTTCCCTTTTATTTTGAATGGAACTATATGCTTGTCAATCTCTACAACACTCCCTGGACTTGCCATCTCCACTTCAGCTTTGAAAGTGTAAAGCAGCTGAAAACTGTCATTCCATTAACCATTAATTCTGTTAAGAGCCTTTTCCGTAGCATTGAAAATTCTCATGTAAGGAATTTCTATCTTGTACTTCTCAAAAAGCTTCCCATGGAGTGTTGTTGGACCAAGTCCAGGTTCTTCTCTCAGCCAATCCAATATAGCATCTGCCACCCACCTAGTTTTTGCTATCTTGGTTTTGGCCTTCCCCCTCCCCCTCCAGGTGGACAGGTGTGCTTGTGTGGGTTTTTCTTTATCTGAAACAAAATAAAAGGGTAAAAAACAGTTAAGAAACCTTACTCAACGATATGAAACTAAATTACTAACTGAACTTGGATTACCTGAACATATTTGCTCTTTCTCATACGAGATGCATGCATCTTCCACCTACACCTAGGATATGGACAAAAACTATGAACCTTGCTGGCTCACTCCTTTTAATCTTATAGGTGTTTTCAGATATAATGCACCATGTTGTCACTGTATTCCGACAGTCCACCATGGATTGGAAAATGGTACCTACACTAAGCTTGGGTTTTTCCCGGTTCCACTCAATTGTTGGCATGTCATCACCATCGTATTCATCCTCGATTAAGTTGTCCATGTTCTCCACCTTCTCTTCATCGTCAGTGTCATCAAACCTAGCTTGGCTGATGGGATCCTCCATATATTCGTCATTCACTGCTTGCTGACTGGCTACATCGACCAGTTCAGGAAACATCATCTCGTCTTCATCATCATTTGTAGGCATTTCCTCGTCAGGTTCTGCATCTTCTTCTACACCAACTGCAGAAGGTACACGAGAAGCAGCAGCTGAATTAGAACCAGAATTGGCAGCAGGCATGTTGTGGCTCCATGAACCACTTGCTTTACTTGGTGTCGACCTACAAGGAGTGCAGGGGTGCTGGCTATTAGCACAGACAGATGATGTCTGAACTCCCTTCCCCTTCGCCCGTTCTGTGCGTGGCTGAATCACATCGATTTGGAGTTTACCAAATCGGCAGCCATCAATCCCAGCAAAAAGCAACGGCATATGATCGTCGCAAGTTAGTGGGAGAAATCTTTGCTCGTCACTGCTGAAGTAATTCAGTTCAACAGCATCGGCATCACTCCAGGGATAGGTGTTTCGGAGCTCAGCTCGCAAATCTTTGAAAGATATGCTGGTTTCTACCACTTTGGGATAGAAAAATGATGAAATCAAATGCGGTTTAGTACCACGCAGCACACTAGTTTCCATTCTAATCGCCAGCCGGAAAGCCAGCGCGGGATCAATCCTATTTTGTTGGGGGAAGGAAACAAAGGCTTCAGTTAGCCGGGTAAAATCGAGCACAAATTCGAACGATTCAAGCAAACAGAAGTCAAATACGGCCTACAATACGACTTAGAATGTCAATTCGAGAGGAAACAATGCTTACCCAGGTTTAATCCATGAATTATCTGCCGCGGATTCGACCCAATCCTCTCCACGGCCGACTGCATTCCGGGCGTCCTCACTCAACATTGCTATGTAATCCCAGATGGGGAGGTGGGCTATATCTAGCGCAGACGCGGTGTCACCGACGAACGGAATAGGGCATAGGGTGGAGGAAACTACTGCGGTGGACGCGACATGACGCCGGCGGAGGGGGCGGGGCGGCGCGATGCAGTGCGGCCTGTCTAGATCTGTTTCACATTCAGACAAGCTGCCCAATACGTGTCTCCTTGCGGTCCCACACGTCAGCAAGCAACAGTCAGACAAAGACTTGGCCCCACTCGTCAGCAATTAACGGTCAATGGACGGTCAAGACGGCAAACACCCGCTATGAGCATTTGTGAGAGTTTCAGCTAAGGAAGAGGGGAAAAGTGAGCAAATGTTTGGAGCATGGGGAAAAGTGAGCACAACTAAGGAACCAGGGGCACTAATTTAAATATCCCTTTTAATTAACTATGATTTGTGATTTAGTAGTGAGCACAAAGCAACATATATCAAGCAATGACGAAGTCTAACTCTCTTCCTATGCATCGGCATGTCATAAAAGAACAACTCATGCACAAATTGTAAAGGCCAATACATAGTATAAACAATTTCTTGCAATTTTATCGTGTTGGAAACATGGAGAGGCAGAGATGTATTTCCTCTCTCATAATAATTGCAAGTAGGAGAAGAAAGCACATGCATATTATAGTCATCAAAATTATCATGTGCAACAGTAAAAGGCAACCCATCAATATAATCCTTAATAAGTGCAAACTTCTCCGATATAGTGTAGTCGGGAGAATTTAAAAAGATAATAGGACTATCATGCGTGGGTGCAATAGCAACAATTTCATTTTTAACATAAGGAACTATAGCGAGTTCATCTCTATAAGCATAATTCATATTGGCATCTTGGCCACAAGCATAGCAAGCATCATCAAAAAGGGATATTTCAAAAGAATCAACGGGATCATAACAATCATCATACCATTCATCCTTCGATAGATTCGAAGGGAAATTAAACAATGTATGGGACAAAGATTTACTCTCATTAGATGGTGGGAACGGGTGATCAATCCGCTCTTCCTCCTTTTGTTCTTCGCTCTCCTCCTCATCTTTTTCATCCAATAAGCTCACAATGTCATTAATTTCTTCTTCCATAGACTCCTTCAAAATATTAGTCTCTTCTTGGAGGAGTCCTCAATATATGGTTTAATATAAGGATTAGAAGCATAATTATCATAGCAATTTTTAAGTATGGCCAAATTTTTAGATTTGTAGAGAGTAGTATCACACTCTTCAATAAAAGAAGCAATTTCACAAGTACCCCTAAAAGCAAAAAAATCTTCAATTTGTTGAACATCATAGTAATTATAAACACCCTTAGTATACGAAGATACGATTCCATTATCACTAAACCCACATTGGTATGGAAGGTGTTTCTCAGGGTCTTTAGAACAACAAGTACAATCATATATTTCACATAAATTCCAAGCATAGCACTACAAACAGTGAATTTGATCCAGTAAAAGTTTCCCTTTTTCAGATATGCGGTGTCGCACATAACAAGCATGCTCATCTGAAGATTTTCCCTCTACTAAGCTAGCTGGGGTTTCAGCCCGAGCACATAGGGATCGAAGATGATCCAAGTAAAAAGCTTCATTAGTGTGATAGATTTTGAGTGGTTCTTCAACCATTGGTTCAGTAGGTACCACTATTTTTTCTGGTATTTTGCGTTTTCTACCCATAACTAAAGATACAAAACAAGAGCACAAAATAAAAACTACTTAGTGATAAAGAAAACATGCACACACGAGAATATTCACCCCACGCTATAACTCCCCGGCAACGGCGCCAGAAAAAGGTATTGATAACCCACAAGTATAGGGGATCAATTGTAGCCTCTTTCAATAATTAAGAGTGTCGAACCCAACGAGGAGCTAAAGGTAGAACAAATATTCCCTCAAGTTCTATCGACCACCAGTACAACTCTACGCACGCTTAACTTCCGCTTTACCTAGAACAAGTAAGAAACTAGAAGTACTTTGTAGGTGTTGTTGGATAGGTTTGCAAGATAATAAAGAGCACGTAAATAAAAGTAGGGGCTGTTTAGATGAAGACACAACTAAGTTAGTTTCAGTAGAGAGCTTGTTGTCACACAAGAAACTTATTTGTCCCTAGGCAATCGATAACTAGACCGGTAATCATTACTACAATTTTATTTGAGGGAGAGGCATAAGCTAACATACTTTCTCTTCTTGGATCATATGCACTTATGATTGGAACTCTAGCAAGATCTGCAACTACTGAAGATCATTAAGGTAAAACCCAACCATAGCATTATAAGGCATCAAGTCCTCTTTACTCACATACACAAACAACCTACATACTCGGGTCTGTGCTTCTGTCACTCACGCCACCCACCATAAGCAAATCATGAACATATTGCAAACCCTACAGCGGGGATCCCTCACGCTTGCGCGACACAGAGAGCACCATAGGACAACACCAATAATAAAACATGCAATTCAAACCAATCACGATCATCAATTAACCCATAGGACAAAACGGATCTACTCAAACATCATAGGATAGCCATACATCATTGGGAAATAATATATAGCGTTGAGCACCATGTTTAAGTAGAGATTACAACAGGTAAAAGAGGGGTTACACTGCTGCATAGAGGGGGAAGAGTTGGTGATGACGGCGGTGAAGTTGTTGGTGTAGATCGTTGTCATGATGATGGCCCCGGTGTCGTTCCGATGCCACTGGGAGAGAGGGGGAGAGAGCCCCCCTTCTTCTTCTTCTTCTTCTTCCTTAACCTTCTCCCTAAATGGGAGAAGGGTTTCCCCTCTGGCCCTTTGTCTCCATGGCATGGGAGGGGCGAGAGCCCCTCCTAGATTTGATCTGTCTCTCTATCTCTCTCTGTTTCTATGCTCCAGATTCTGCCCTTTCACCGTTTCTTATATTCCAGGACATCCGTAAGTCCGGTTGGGCTGAAATTTGGACACGAATTTTATCTGGATATTAGCTTTCTTGCGGCAAAAAAATGGTACTAACCGCCTTATGGGGTGGCCACGAGGGCCCAGGGCGCGCCTGACCCCCTGGGTTGCGCCCCCTGCCTCGTGGACCCCTCGGGCATCATCTCGCGTTGATTCTTCGTCCCAAAAATCACATATATTCCAAAAAAATCTGCGTCAGTTTTTATCCCGTTTGGACTCCGTTTGATATGGATTTTCTACAAAACAAAAAACGTGCAACAAATAGGAACTGGTACAGGGCACTGGATCAATAAGTTAGTGCCAAAAATAGTATAAAAAGTTGCCAAAAGTATATAAAAGTTGTAGAATATTGGCATGGAACAATAAAAAATTATAGATACGACGGGGACGTATCAAACAACGAACAGAGCCTCAGGGGCTACTATCTATACACATGCATTCGTTTATACAACTCAAAAGACACTGTAAGGCACATACCTCAAAGCCTCTTAAAAGGCTAGTGTAGGCTTCGCTCAATCCGCTTTTCACGGACTGAACCTTTTCAATCACCATACCCATAAGGGTACGATGTTCTTCCACAATGGTGGCGCTCTGAAGTGCTCTCACCGGAGTGTCCGGCGCCTCCGCATTGACAGAGGACGCCGGTGTTGTAGGCGCACCCCCTTCTCGCAAAGAGGGTTGCTTATCTGTTTCCAGAACTATGTGGGTTTCCGGAGCGACATTTGGTTGGGGGCCAAACTGGACATAGCCCCCGTCTCTAGTCTCCATAGGGGATGGTTCCCCCATGTTCTCGGCAGCCGAGGTGTCACCCTTCGGCACCGTCTTGGCAGCCTCCGGCACCTCTCCCTGTTCTGGAAGGGTCCTTTGGGACGATACCTCGGTGTTGTCCGCTGCAGGGGGGAGGAAGCTGGTGGAGGTGAATCACTCTCCATCATGTTCGGACCCTGCGAATTCCTAGTAGAGGAAGATCGCTGGGGGAGGACATGAACCGTACTGCAGCATGCAATTTAAAGCGTGTTATAACTATAAGCTAGAAATGTCGGACATATATACATATACCTTTAAGTACTTATGATCCGGCTAGGGGTGCCACTCATCGGCGTCCGACTCGGAGTCATCCGTAAGGGAGGTCCTCCCTTTCTTGGACACTTCCGCCTCTAGATCGGCAGAAGCTGACCTCTTCTTCTTCTTCTCCCCCTTGGGTGGGGGATCGCTCTATTCCTCCTCCTCTTCCTCTTCGTCAGGGGAGGAGAGAGTTTTGGTGTCTTCGGACACTACGTCCGAGGCGCCTTTACGGCGGAGGCCACTCTTGGCCTCCTTGGCCTTCTTTTCCGGCGCCTGGTACGGCGCAGGGACTAGCATCCTCGTCAACAGAGGAATAGCTTTGTCTTCATGCAGCGGAGCCAGACAGTGAATCCATTCCGCTTTCTTTGCCCAGCCCTGCAAAAGAAAATGGAGAGTTTAGTGTGCTCCTTGGGCTCGAAAAGTAATGTTATCAAAGAACTTACGGTAGTTGTAGCGTTGGTGCTGTCGTAGCCGAGGTCTTCAGTTGCCTCCGACCATGACTTCTGGTTCTTGAAGAGCAGCTTCCACATGTCTTCGTGCTTCATGCCGAAGAACCACTGCAGGGTCTGAGGACCGGCCGGGTTGAACTTCCACATGGGCTCTTGACGCGCCTGACAAGGGAGAATCCAGCAAAAGAGCATCACCTGGATCATGCTGGCGAGGCTGGTATTTTTATCTACCATGCTCTTGATGCGATTCTCCAACATCATTACCTCATCAGACGATGCCCAGTCCAGGCCCTTGTTGAGCCAGGATGTTAGCCGCATTGGGTGTGTGGACTTGAACTCCATAGGAATGACCCATGTGAAGTCACGGGGCTCTATGACATAGAACCACCCCTGCTACCATCCCTTCACGGTCTCCATGAAGGTGCCCTTGGGCCAAGTGATGTTGGGCAGTTTGCTCACCATAGCGCCACCGCAATCCGCGTGCTGGCCGTCCACCACTTTCAGTTTCACATTGAAAACCTTGAGCCATAGGCCTAAGTGGGGGGAAATGCGGAGGAATGCCTCGCATATGATGATAAACGCCAAAATTTTGAGGAAATAATTTGGGGCTTGTAGCGACCAGACCTCAAATGGTCCAATCTCTGTGCTCCAGTGTCATCCCTGGATCAGTAATGCCGACACCACACAGTACTTGAAGGATTTATAACAGAGTAGCAATCACACACTTATTACATCGAATGTCTCAAAAGAGAACTTATTACAATAAATATGGCTTAAGGCCATCTAATAACGATAACAACGGAAGGCCTGGAAGATAAGTGAGTCCATCAACTCCAACGGCATCACTGAGTATAGAACCACGACCTAAAAGCACCTTACTCATCGTCTAAAAAGTCTGCAACATGAACGTTGCAGCCCGAAATGGGTCAGCACATGGAATATGCTGGCAATGTAACACATAGAGAGCAATGAAAGAATAAGACTATACTACATGCATATTTGGCTGGTGGAAAGCTCTATGGTTACAGTTTTGCGTAAAGCCAATTTTTCCCTACTGCAAAGGAATAAATTTTATTTAACTATCATGGTGGTTGTTAAACATTGAGAGTGTAGACACCCTCTCAATCCCAATTAAGCATCATCATTAAAACCCAACAAAATTATTTAGAGTAACATGATGAGATTCACATGATAATCCAAGTACTAGATACTCAAGATGTCCATAACCGGGGACACGGCTAACCATGATTAGTTTATACACTCTGCAGAGGTTTGTGCACTTTTCCCCACAATACTCGATCTCCTCCATTGGGATTCTCGCACTACATGGTGTTTGAGAAACGGATGACTGAGACATAGTCTTTCAGAAGCGCTCACACCTTACGATCGGGTAGACTGTTACACCTACTTTCCCCTACATCTGCTAGTCTACCACTTTAAGAGTTCGCACGACTTAATCAACTATGCTAGAGCCCATAGTAGCTTGTGGCTGCACACGGAAGTTTCTAGTATGAATAATCTCATGATCCCTTTGGGCCTGGGTGGCGGTCCAAAAGAAAAACAGGCAATCGCTGGAATACCCAGGTGCCTCAATCCATCCAGATGTGTATTTAAGTTGCCACCTTAGATAAACCATTAATTTAACAAACTCACATCTGTCATGGATACACTCACCCAATCCACGTCTACTGTATAGCCTGGCATAATAAGCAAACGTAGAAGTAACTCCCAAAGGTTTGATAATAAAACAGGTGATAGGTACTACCTCATCTACTTCCCAAACCCACAATTTAATTAGATCCTAATCATGAAATGTGTGAGGATTGATCTAATGCAATAAAAACTGGGTAATAGGAAGTATGATCAAAGTGTTACTTGCCTTGCTGATGATCCGCAAAACCTAGCGATTCAAAGTAGCAAGCGGCGCACTCCGGGTACTCTATCGCAAACAAACAAGCACACAATAAGTACTCGACTAATGCACAGGTAAAACTCAAATAAGAGATCTAACCAGAAAGTTCAACTTAAGAACTCCGGTTGGAAAAAAGAATCAAATCAAACGAAGCGATGAAAGACAAATGGCAAAAGAAACAGGCTTCGTTTACTATTCTTGATCTAGGTCAAATTTTACAGAGGCAAAAACTTGTTTGAGTTGGTTAAACGGAAAGAGGGTTTCGAGACGAAACTCTAGGCGCTTGAATCACCTGATTTCGATAAACGAGCGAAAAGTTATACTAAAACGAAAATCTGATCAGAAATCATGATAAGAAAAATCACGGATTTAATCCGAGAAAAAGAAAACGACAAACAGATTAACGAACGAACGTTCGTTATCTGGATCTAAATGAAGGACGAGTTTGTTAAAACGAACAAACGAGCGAACACTCTCTAATTAACTAAACCGAGAAAAAACCGATCTATCTAAAAAACGAACCTAAAAACCCAAAATAAAACCGGTGAAAACAAACGGTTTTCTAAAAAAACCGGCGAGCGGCTCGACCTCGTCGCCGGCGAACTCCAGCGGCGGCGGCTAGGGTTCGGGGCGGGCGGCGGCGGCTTGGGCTGGGGCAGCCCGGGGTCACGCTATATAAAGCCCCGGCCAGGCGGAGTCCTGGCCGGACACGGCCCAAGGTCGGTTCGGACTTTTTTTAATAATTACGCTCAGAAAAAAAACAAAAGGAATACTAAACGGACTCCAAAAATGCCGAAATAAATTTTCCCCGGCTTCTAAAATCAAGACGCATAGGATGAACATTTACTTGGGGCCTAAATGCAATTTTCAAAAACGCGCATTTTTTCCAAATTCAAATAAAATAGCAAATAAATCCAAAATAAAAACTTATTTGACTTTATTATTAAATCCCCAATATTTCTTTATTTTTGGGAAAGTCATTTTATTCCCTCTCTCATATTTTGTGATAGAAATAGTTGAATATAAAAATAAATAAAATCAAATGATCCTATTTTCAAAATTTGAGAAAACTCAAATATGAAAATAACGAAATCCCCAACTCTCTCCGAGGGTCCTTGAGTTGCGTGAAATTTCTGGATCAACCAATATGCAATGATGATCTATTTTATAACATTCCCAATTGAAAATTCGGGATGTTACAAACCTACCCCCCTTAAGATGAATCTCGCCCTCGAGATTCGGGTTGATTAGAAAATAGGTGAGGGTGGTCCTTCAGCAGATCTTCCTCTCGCTCCCAGGTGGCTTCATCCTCCGTGTGGTGGCTCCACTGAACTTTACAAAACTTAATAACCTTGCTGCGGGTGACTCGGCTAGCCTACTCAAGAATCTTAACTGGTTTCTCCTCGTAGGTCAAATCACTGGCCAACTGAATCGCTTCCAGCGGCACTGTATCTCTCAGCGGTATATCATCCATCTCCGCATGGCACTTCTTTAACTGGGAAACGTGGAACACGTCGTGAACTCCTGACAATCCTTCAGGCAATTCCAACTTATAGGCTACTTCTCCCATACGCTCCAAAACCTTGTATGGTCCTACAAAACGTGGCGCCAACTTTCCCTTAGCTGCAAAGCGCTTAACTCCTCGTAGTGGAGATACGCGAAGATAAACTCGGTCTTCGACTACGTAAACTGTCTCCTTGCATTTAGAATCTGCGTAGCTCTTCTGCCTGTACCGGGCTACCTTGAGCCTATCGCGAATCAATTTCACCTTCTGTTCAGATTCCTTAATCAGATCCGGTCCAAACAACTGATGGTCTCCAACTTCATCCCACGATAATGGGGTACTGCACCTCCTTCCGTACAAGGCTTCGAAATGGGCCATCTTCAAACTGGATTGATAACTGTTGTTATAAGAGAACTCTGGGTATGGCAAATTCTCATCCCAACTAGATCCATAATCTAGCGCGCAAGCTCTTAGCATATCCTCCAAAATCTGATTGACTCTCTAGGACTGTCCATCTGTCTGCGGATGGTAAGCTGTACTGAACTCTAGCCTGGTACCCAAAGTTTCATGCAACTGATTCCAGAACTTTGAGGTAAACTGGGTTCCTCTATCTGATACGATGCTCCTTGGAACACCATGCAGACATACGATCCTGGTCATGTATATCTTTGCCAACTTGGCACTAGTATAGGTAGTCTTCACTGGAATGAAATGATCTACCTTTGTCAAACAATCGACTACAACCCAAATCGAGTCATAGCCTGAACAAGTTCTGGGAAATCCTGTAATAAAATCCATGCCTAACTTATCCCACTTCCATTTGGGTATCGGCAATGGCTGTAGCAATCCCGCTGGCTTCTGATGCTCTGCATTTACTCTCTGACATACATCACAAACTGCTACATACTCCGCGATATCCTTCTTCATTCCGGTCCACCAGAAAGTATCCTTCAAATCCAAATACATCTTGGTATTTCCTGGGTGAATCGAATATGGTGAATCATGGGCCTCTTGCAGAATCAACTTCCCGATCTCTGAATCATTAGGCACATAAACACGGTCTTCAAACCATAAGGTATCGTGCTCATCCTCACGAAATCCTTTAGCTTTTCCTTTGCTCATTTTCTCCTTAATAGAAGCAATCTCCTTGTCAGTCCTTTGATCTTCTCTGATCTTATCCATCAAAGTAGACTGAATCTCCAATGCTACTACATAGCCTCTCGGGACTATCTCTAAACATAGCTCATGAAGATTTTCGGCTAACTCCCTTGGTAAATCTCCCGTCATTAGAGTGTTGACATGACCTTTACGGCTCAACACGTCGGCTACTATGTTAGCCTTTCCGGGGTGATAATGCAATCTCATATCATAATCCTTGATGAGCTCCAACCATCTCCTTTGCCCGAGATTCAACTCCTTCTGCGTGAAAATATACTTCAAACTCTTGTGATCCGTGTACACCTCACAATGATTTCCAATGAGAAAGTGTGTCCAAGTCTTCAACGCATGCACTACGGCTGCTAATTCCAAATCATGGGTGGCATAATTCAACTCATGAGGCTTTAGCTGTCGTGAGGCATAGGAAACAACTCTTCCTTCCTGCATAAGCATTGCTCCAAGTCCTCGACGTGAAGCGTCGCAATACACCTCATAATCCTTAGTCTGATTTGGCAAAATCAACACTGGTGATGTAACCAAACGTTTCTTCAACTCCTGGAAACTGGCCACACATTCCTCGGTCCATATGAACTTGGTATCCTTCTTCAACAACTCCTTCATAGGCTTCGCAATCTTCGAGAGATTTTCAATGAATCTCCCGTAGTATCCTGCAAGTCCAAGAAAACTCCGAATCTCTCCAACAGTTGTTGGAACTTCCCAATTTGTCACAGTGTCAACCTTAGTGGGATCTACTGCTATACCCTCTCCGAATATAACTTGTCTGAGAAATCCAACTTCCTTCAACCAAAACTCACATTTGCTAAACTTGGCATATAACTGATGTTCTCTGAGCTTACCAAGTACCAAATGCAAATGCTCCTTATGCTCCTCTTCATTTTTCGAGTAAACCAGAATATCATCAATGAACACTATGACGAACTTATCCAAAAACTCCATAAACACTTTGTTCATCATGTTCATTAAATATGCAGGGGCGTTAGTCAGACCAAATGACATAACGGTATACTGATACAGCCCATACCTGGTGGTAAAAGTCGTCTTAGGTATATCCTGTTCTCGAATCTTCAACTGATGGTATCCTGATCACAGATCGACCTTGGAAAATACCTTAGCTCCTTGCAATCGATCAAACAGATCATTGATCATCGGTAGTGGGTACTTGTTCTTGATGGTTACTTCATTCAATCCTCGATAATCAACAACCATCCTTAACGATCCATCCTTCTTCTCCACTAGAAGTACTGGCGATCCCCAAGGCGAAGAACTTGGGCGAATATATCCTTTATCCAGTAACTCTTTAATCTGCTTCTTAATCTCCTCCAAATCCTTTGCGGGCATCCTATATGGTCTCTTAGATATTGGCCCTGTGCCTGGCAAAAGCTCGATCAAAAACTCAATATCTCTATCTGGTGGCATGCTTGGCAACTCCTCTGGAAATACATCAGGGAAATCCTTCACTATTGGTACTTCCTCCTGCACAACTCCTGTTAACGAATTTACTTGAGTTCTTTTAGGCACATGCCGGAATACATACCTGATTCTTCTCCCTTCTATGGTGGTAAGCAAAATTGACTTAATGGCGCAATCGATGTTTCCTCCATACATCGACATCCAATCCATAGCTAGAATTACATCCAAACCTCATGATTCCAAAATGATCAAATCCGAGGGAAACACATGCCTACCTATACTCAATGGCACTTGAAAACATCCCTTACTAGCCATATACTCCGCTCCTGGTGAGCTTACTAACATGGATGTTCTAAGAACTTTGGTGGGCAAGTTATACTTATCCACAAATCCCCTTGATATGTATGAATGTGATGCACCAGTATCGAAAAGAACGAGTGCAGTAAATGACTTAACCAAAAACTTACCGATTACTGCATCCGGCTGCTCCTCAACCTCCGCCACGTTAACGTGGTTCACCTGTCCCCTGTTGAAAGGGTTCGGCTTCTTCCTAGAGCTTCCATTGCCATTTCCATTCTGGGATTCAGGACATTCATTTGCATAATGTCCGGTCTTCTGGCACTTAAAGCAAGTGACTTGGCTCAGGTCTCTTTTGGCTGGGGTTGATGGGTTGGTACGGTTCTGGCCGTTGCTTCCTCCATTCCCATTACCATTCTTGGTTCCATTATGATTGTGCAAGCTACCTCCTCCATGGGTATGCTGAAAATGTCCTCCCGGTCTAGGGGTAAAACGGGGCCTCTGCTGAGCTCCTGAATTGTACTTCCCTTGTCCATACTTCCGCTTGCGATTGTCAATCTGCTGCTGCTTCCCTTCAATCATAAGAGCACGATCTACCAACTCCTGGTAGTTGTTGAAGGTTGCTACCATCAACTGCATGCTCAACTCATCATTCAGTCCTTCCAGAAACTTCTCCTGCTTAGCTGCATCCGTAGCAACGTCATCTGGGGCATAACGTGCTAGTTTACTAAAATCCTCCACATAGTGGCCACCTGTCCATCCTCCTTGGCGCAAGTTGCAAAAACTCTCGCTTCTTCATGGCCATAGCTCCTGCTGAAACATGGGCAGTATGAAAAGCCTGCTGAAACTGGTCCCATGTGATAGTATCGATAGGGAAAGTGGCGGTGAAATTCTCCCACCATGACACTAGTAGAAAACGGAGCTTTAAAACCGGTTCGTAAGGGACTTTAGTGCCGGTTCTATAACCAGCACTAAAGTGTGGGCACTAAAGGCCCCCCCTTTAGTACCGGTTTCGCACGAACCGCCACTAAAGGCCCACCACATGGCGTGAGCTCGCGCCGTGGCATGGGGGACCTTTAGTACCGGTTGGTGTTACCAACAGGTACTAAAGGTTTTTTTTTGAATTTTTTTTTTGAAAATTTTGATTTTTTTTTGATTTTCAATTTTTTGAATTGAATTATTTGATGATTTAGTCTCTAATCACCCTTCTTAACTGCTCAAGTGTGGATCACTCATTCCAAATCGTCTAACTTCCCGGTCGGTCACCCATCCTCTCACTCCCCCAGCCTGAGCACGCTTAACTTCGGAGTTCTATTCCCCCTACTTTCCAAGTCTGCACTTGTTGTTTTCCTGACAAATGTAAGCTGTCAATTCTATTAACCCTCAGAACTTTAGCTTGAGCATTAGGTCACTCGTTTCACCATTTGAGTTTGAAACTATTATTCTAAAAAACAATAATTATTTAGTAACACTAATATTTCTTGAATAAGTTCGACCATAGTTTGACCACAGTTTGACCATAGTTTGACCAGATTTGACCAAAATTCAAAAAATTGAAATAATTATTTAGTAACACTAACATTCTTGAATAATTATGTAGTAACATTAATAATTCTTGAATAAGTAGTTTGACCAAAATTAAAAAAAACTGAAATTTGAGCATATTTTTTTTCCTTTTGGAATTTGAGGATTCTAAAAAATTGCAAACAGGCTTTCAGAAGCGCTCACACCTTACGATCGGGTAGACCGTTACACGTACTTTCCCCTACATCTGCTAGTCTACCACTGTAAGAGTTCGCACGACTTAATCAACTATGCTAGAGCCCATAGTAGCTTGTGGCTGCACACGGAAGTTTCTAGTATGAATAATCTCATGATCCCTTTGAGCCTGGGTGGCGGTCCAAAAGAAAAACAGGCAATCGCTGGAATACCCAGGTGCCTCAATCCATCCAGATGTGTATTTAAGTTGCCACCTTAGATAAACCATTAATTTAACAAACTCACATCTGTCATGGATACACTCACCCAATCCACGTGTACTAGCATAGCATGGCATAATAAGCAAATGTAGAAGTAACTCCCAAAGGTTTGATAATAAAACAGGTGATAGGTACTACCTCATCTACTTCCCAAACCCACAATTTAATTAGATCCTAATCATGCAATGTGTGAGGATTGATCTAATGCAATAAAAATTGGGTAATAGGAAGTATGATCAAAGTGTTACTTGCCTTGCTGATGATCCGCAAAACCTAGCGATTCGAAGTAGCAAGCGGCGCACTCCGGGTACTCTATCTCAAACAAACAAGCACACAATAAGTACTCGACTAATCCACAGGTAAAACTCAAATAAGAGATCTAACCAGAAAGTTCAAGTTAAGAACTCCGGTTGGAAAAAAGAATCAAATCAAACGAAGCGACGAAAGACAAATGGCAAAAGAAACAGGCTTTGTTTACTATTCTGGATCTAGGTCAAATTTTACAGAGGCAAAAAGTTGTTTGAGTTGGTTAAACAGAAAGAGGGTTTCGAGACGAAACTCGAGGCGCTTCAATCGCCTGATTCCGATAAACGAGCGAAAAGTTATACTAAAACGAAAATCAGATCAGAAATCACGATCAGAAAAATCGCGGATTTAATCCGAGAAAAAGAAAAAGACGAACAGATTAACGAGCGAACATTCGTTATCTGGATCTAAATGAAGAACGCGTTCGTTAAAACGAACGAACAAGCGAACGCTCGCTAATTAACTAAACCGAGAAAAAATCGATCTATCTAAAAAACGAACCTAAAAAACCGAAATAAAACCAGTGAAAACCAACGGTTTTTTAAAAAACCGGCGGGCGGCTCGACCTCGTCGGCGGTGAACTCCGGCGGCGGCGGCTAGGGTTTGGGGCGGGCGGCGGCGGCTTGGGCTGGGGCGGCCCGGGGTTGTGCTATATAAAGCCCCGGCCAGGCGGAGTCCTGGCCGGACACAGCCCAAGGTATGTTCGGACTTTTTTTTAATAATTACGCTCAGAAAAAAACAAAAGGAATACTAAACGGACTCCAAAAATCCCGAAATAAATTTTCCCCGGCTTCTAAAATCAAGCCGCACAGGATGAACATTTATTTGGGGCCTAAATGCAATTTTGAAAAACACATATTTTCCTAAATTCAAATAAAATAGCAAATAAATCCAAAATAAAAACTTATTTGATTTTATTATTAAATCCCCAATATTTCTTTATTTTTGGGAAAGTCGTTTTATTCCCTCTCTCATATTTTGTGATAGAAATAGTTGAAGATAAAAATAAATAAAATCGAATGATCCTATTTTCAAAATTTGAGAAAACTCAAATATGAAAATAACGAAATCCCCAACTCTCTCCGAGGGTCCTTGAGTTGCGTGAAATTTCTGGATCTACCAAAATGCAATAAAATATGATATGCAATGATGATCTATTGTATAACATTCCAAATTGAAAATTTGGGATGTTATAGGGCTAGATCATGGAAATCTAGACCGTAGTAAAACATGAGGTCGCAGACGAAAGGATGAAGGGGAAACCCCAGTCCACGAAGAAAATGAGGGGTAAATACTACCCACTCGCCGGGCTTTGGAGTGGGAATGACCTGTTTGTTGGCCGGGAGCCGGTGGGCAATCTAATTGGCCAGATACACCGCTTCCCGGAGTTCCTTGATGTTTTTCTCCGTGACGGAGGAGGCCATCCACTTTCTAGGAACAGAGTGGATTGAAGATTGAGCGCTGGAGCTTGAGGGCGGATGGACTAAGGAAGGGGAAGGCATGGGGTAAAAAGGGGGAATCTTATCTCCTTATAAAGGCAACGAATATCATGCATCCCCCACGAGCCTTAAAGCTCGCCTATTTCGAAGGGCTCGTGCGAGACGAAACGGTTGGGTTTCCCAAACCCGTATTGATGAGAATCCCGTAATAAGGGGGCACTATCTCTGCTTTGACAAGATAGGACGTTAGTGGTTGTGTCTCAAAACGCGAAACGGGAGGCCGAAAAACGGTTTGAAATAATAGAATGGCCGGACACAACGTCTCACCAGTGGAATCTTCAGAAGACAAAATTTATCTGTATTCCGCCCTTGTAATTCAGAGCTATGACTGTTGTACAGAGCCGGATATAGTACTGACGATCAACTGCTTTGAAGAATTCGGAGGAGGAACCCGCCTTGCAATGCCGAAGACAATCCGCGCACCGAACACATTGTCATTGAAGACTGGTTCAGGGGCTACTAAGGGAGTCCTGGATTATGGGGTCCTCGGGTGTCCGGGCTACGTGATATGGGCCTGACAGATGGGTCGTGAAGATACAAGATAGAAGGCCTTCCCTCGTGTTCGGATGGGACTCTCCATGGCGTGGAAGGCAAGCTTAGCGTGTGGATATGAATATTCATTTCTCTGTAAACCAACTCTGTACAACCCTAGCCCCATCCGGTGTCTATATAAACCGGAGGGTTTAGTTCGTACAGACAAATATAATCATACAGGCTAGACAACTAGGGTTTAGCAATTACGATCTCGTGGTAGATCAACTCTTGTAACCCCTATATTCACCAGATACAATCAAGCCGGACGTTGGGTATTACCTCCATCAAGAGGGCCCAAACCTGGGTAAACATCGTGTCCCCTGTCTCCTATTACCTTCAATACTTAGAAGCACAGTTCGGGACCCCCTACTCGATATCTGCCGGTTTTGACTCCAACAGGCGGCACGACCGGCGCTGCTTTGGGCGGCTGGAGCAAGAAGACCAGAGGTTGAAGAAGCACTATGGGGGGGAGGACTCCTCCCCTGGCCGCCGCCCCCTTGGAGATTGGATCTCCTAGGGGCTGGCACACCCCCCCTTGGGATCCCTATATATAGTGAGGGTAGGAGGGCCTCTTGAGACACCCCTTATGCCTTTGGTGCAGCCCCTCCCTCTCTCCCAAGTTCTTCTCCTCTTCTGCGGTGCTTGGCGAAGCCCTGCAGGATTGTCACGCTCCTCCATCACCACCACGCCGTTGTGCTGCTGCTGGATGGAGTCTTCCTCAACATCTCCCTCTCTCCTTGCTGGATCAAGGCATGGGAGACGTCACCGGGCTGTACGTGTGTTGAACGCGGAGGTGCTGTCCGTTCGGCACTAGGATCATCGGTGATTTGAATCACGATGAGTACGACTCCATCAACCCCGTTCACTTGAACGCTTCCGCTTAGCGATCTACAAGGGTACGTAGATGCACTCTCCTTCCCCTCGTTGCTGGTCTCTTCATAGATAGATCTTGGTGACACGTAGGAAAATTTTGAATTTCTGCTACGTTCCCCAACACTTACCATGTTTCAGCAATAGTAACTATACTAGTCCCTGCGTACTCCCTCTGTTTTTATTTACTCCGCATTTTAGATTTTCTCAAAGTCAAACTTTGTAAACTTTGACAAAGTTCATAGACAGAAATAATAACATATACAATAATAAATCAATATTGTCAGATTCATTATTGAATATACTTTCACATCATATATATTTGCTATTTTAAATGTTCGTATTTCTCCCATTCATCCTTTTCTCCCATAATATAAACTACTCATACAAATGCATCTTGATGTTCCGTGCAACGCACAGGCCTCTTGCTAGTGTACGTAAAAAGCAGAGTTGGTGATGATGGTGTGCCTGCCATCCTGCAATATAGGCCACCCGATCTATATCTAATGGATAGGAAGGAAACTACGACAATTTACCCGCAGTCCTATCCACATTTGCAGATAAGGCCTTCCCTCGTTCATCCTTTTCTCCCACAAGATATTGATGTTCCGTGAAAGGCACGGGCATCTTGCTAGTTTTCTATAAACTTGGTCAAATTTTATGAAGTTTGACTTTAGTCAAACCTAATATGCGGAGTAAATAAAACAGAGGGAGTATCTTACTCCATGACCAAGACGGAAGGGAAAACAAGACAACTTATTGTTTATTTGAGCCGTTCAAGTATAATCATGCGGCATTGCTTATTTCTCATTCCTCTCCAACCCTCTTCTCCATCGATCATGCCGCCCTCCGGTCGAGTCCATCCTCCCGCATGCGTCATTTGAATATCCTGTCGAGTATTATTCGCATGTGGGCCTAGACCATGCTTGTATTTCCAATGTTGTAATTTGTCCGGCATGCATACAAACAAACGGTTCGTTTAATGTTTCACTTTGCCTCCACTACGTGTCGCTTCCCGTCTTAGTTTTGACATCCCATTCGGCCAACCACCAAGCGCCACGTCGCCCCCTCAGCCTGCACCACCACCGCGGCCCTCCCGGCCCATCCGCGGCCCGCCCCGGGCCGATCTAGGCCCGAGGAGCCCGCGCGCGCCCGCTCCCTGCCGCCAACGCAGCTGCCGCCCCGCCGGCGTTCTATGCCGCCTCCTCCTCGGCTTCCCCGCTCCTCTCGCCGGCGACCGACCTCGGCGCTGCTGCAGTTGCCGCCGGCGACCTCCAGGTCGCCCTGCCGCCTCCTCTCCCCTCTTTCTCCAAGCTCTCTCTGCTCCCTAAGCTCCCTCTCTCTCTCTCTCTCTTCCATCACAGGCCGCCATGGATGTCGGCTCCGTCGAGCCCTCGCCGCCCTGAGCTCGGCCTCGGGTCAGATCCGGCCGAGAAACAGGACCCTGCCAACCTCCCGTGGCCGGATCCGCCGCTTCGTGTCCTTCTCCGCGCCTCCTCGCTGGCAAGTTCGCCTGAGTGCCCCATGACCATGGCCTCGGTCGACCTCTTGTGTGGGGGAGACAGCAAGCATCGCCACCTCCCTGTATGGGCCCCGCAAGCCTAGGCCCAGCCGCGCCCTTCGGCCGGCCCAGCAACCAGCCTGCCCGGCCTCCTCCACCGTCCGGCCCATGAGGACTGGTGAGTAGCCCCCCCCCCCAGCTTCCCTGTGCACTTCTGGGCCTGCCAGTTTCGGCCTAGTTCTTGTTTTTCTGCCAAACGATTTAGCTATTTCCAGGTGTTTGACAGTTTTACAGAAAACCCCCCCCCAAGCATCATGCATTTAATAACTCTTAAACCGTGCATTGGATTAAAATAAATTATATATGAAAAATGCTTAGATTTTTGTCTAGTTTCATAATTTGCCACTCTCATCCATGTTAAAAATGTTTAAAATGCTGTTTGTGTTTAATTTGCTTAAATTCCATGCTAAAATATTTTAATTCATAACTAAATAACTGCAACTCCAAATTTAATAATCTTTATATGTAAATGGGGTAGAAAAATTCCTAGTTTAACATGGTGGCATTACTTTGCATGTTTAACGACTATAAAGTATGCTTTAGGACAGAACAGTACCAAATCTAAAATATGCTTATGAGGATTTTCCGGAATTGTTGTTGTCGTCTCCGGCCTCATTTAAACTTGTCTAGAATGTGTAGTTTACTTAAGCTTCACCTCTTGACATGTTTAACAACATTTAATATTGTTGGGTACATAAACGAGAGTGAACTAAATGTTTGAATGTGGTGTTTCGTCAATATGCAACTCGTTGCATATTGAGCTCCATTTAATTTGTAGTATTGTTTGTGCATATTGCCATGCCATGCCTCTTTAAACCGGACATGCATCATACTTGGTTGTGCATCATGCCATGTTTATGTGATAGTTGTTTACTATGTTGCTTACTTCTTTCCGGGTTGCTTCTCTCGTTAGCTTCGGTTTCTTTCCGGAGTTGTGAGGATTCGTTCGACTATGTCCGTTCGTCTACTTGTTGGACTCGTTCTTCTTCCTTGCGGGATCTCAGGCAAGATGACCATACCCCCGAAATCACCTATATCTTTGCCTGCTAGTTGTTTGCTCTATCGCTATGTCGCGCTACCTACCGCTTGTTATATCATGCCTCCCATGTTGCCATGTCAAGCCTCTAACACACCTTCCTAGCAAACCGTTGTTTGGCTAAGTTATTGCTTTTGCTCTGCCCCTCTTATAGCGTTGCTAGTTGCAGGTGAAGTTGAAGTTTGTTCCATGTTGGAAAATGGATATGTTGGGATATCACAATATATATTATTTAATTAATGCATCTATATACTTGGTAAAGGGTGGAAGGCTTGGCCTTATGCCTGGTGTTTTGGTCCACTCTTGCCGCCCTAGTTTTCGTCATACCGGTGTTAGGTTCCTTGATTTTGCGTTCCTTACGCGGTTGGGTGTTATGGGAACCCCTTGACAGTTCGCCTTGAATAAAACTCCTCCAGCAAGGCCCAACCTTGGTTTTACATTTGCCTAACAACCTATAACTTTCCCTTGGGTTTTCCCAAGCCTAAGGGTCATCTTTATTTTAACCCCCCCGGGCCAGTGCTTCTCTAAGTGTTGGTCTGAACTGGGCGATGTCCGGCGCCCCCTGGGAAACCAGGGTCTATGCCAACCCGATGTCTTGCCCATCCGGTGTACCCTGAGAATGAGATATGTGCAGCTCCTATCGGGATTTGTCGGCACATTCGGGCGGCTTTGCTGGTGTTGTTTTACCATTGTCAAAATGTTTTGGAACCGGGATTCCGAGACTGATCGGGTCTTCCCGGGAGAAGGAATATCCTTCGTTGACCGTGAGAGCTTGTGATGGGCTAAGTTGGGACAGCCCTGCAGGGTATAAACTTTCAAGAGCCGTGCCCGTGGTTATGTGGCAGATGGGAATTTGTTAATATCCGGTTGTAGAGAACTTGACACTCGACTTAATTAAAATGCATCAACCGTGTGTGTAGCCATGATGGTCTCTTCTTGGCAGAGTCCGGAAAGTGAACACGGTCCTGTGTTATGCTTGAACGTATGTAGTTTCTGGATCACTGCTAGCTTCTCGACCGTTGCGTTGCTTCTCTTCTCGCTCTTATTTGCGTATGTTAGCCACCATATATGCTTAGTGCTTGCTGCAGCTCCACCTCATTACCCTATCGTACCCATAAGCTTAAATAGTCTTGATCTCGCGGGTGTGAGATTGCTGAGTCCTCATGACTCACAGATACTTCCAAACAGTTGCAGGTGCCGATGATACCAGTGCAGATGATGCAACCAAGCTCAAGTGGGAGCTCGATGAAGATCTTGGTCGTTGTTATTTGTCTTTTCCGGATGATTAGTAGTGGTGCCCAGTTGGGACGATCGGGGATCTAGCTTTTGGGGTTTTCTTCTTTTATTTTGTTTCCGTAGTCAGACCTTGATTGTATTCTGGATGATGTATGTTTAACTTGTGATTTGTGTGAAGTGGCGATTGTAAGCCAACTCTTTATCCCTTTTCTTATTCAGTACATGGGATTGTGTGAAGATTACCCTCTTGCGACAAAACTACCATGCGGCTATGCCTTTAAGTCGTGCCCCGACACGTGGGAGATATAGCCACATTGTGGGTGTTACAATGCGACGAAGGGCATGACTACACCAGTCAAAGCCGCTGTTGTACGTCCTTAATCCTCATACCTTTTAACTACTACTTACTCTGACTCGTGCCTTGAACTGCATGGTTTGCAGCCAATGTCTATTACTCTTTTCAATTTTATACACAATTGTCATAGTTTATCATTGCACCTTACAAGGTTTAAAAGAGAGGAGTGATGTTCCTTTGATCTTGACCTGTAATCTAGTTCCGTGCTGGACTTGCCCACACAACGTTACAATTGCCTGTTTGTCTGTTCTCAGTTGTTTTGTGATATGAATGATGTCATACTATGCTTACCATATTATAAACTTTGTCTCTTTATCCTTAGCTATCAATACAATGTGAAGAAATAGACAATACATTAGCCATGGTACATGGTCATATGTTTGGAACCTGGTTTTATTATGTACTTTGCAGTAAAATACAACTAATATTTTACATGGGTTCACCAGAATAAGTTCTATATATAGACCAAAGCTATTTTGTTTGGTTTTGCTGCCTCCTTAATATCTTCAGTTCTGGTACTACTAATGTAAAAACTCAACATTTCAGCAAGCTATGGAAAAAATGGTTGAACCGCCACCTTCTAAAGGTGGCGAGGCAACTATAATCGCAATGTCAGCTCTTGATGCCGTGGGTCAGTACATGTCCACTAACAGTGCCAAAAGCACGTTCCTGCGTAATATTGGGTTGGTTGTTAAGGCAATCTCGTCCAAACTGCCTCATGATCAAGATATGCAAGCTCAAAACAATGTCATATCTGCGCTCTAGACACAAGTCCATTCCCTAACATACACCCTTTGTGAAACAAGGACAGACATTGTTCGATGTCGTCAAGATATGCATGGTTTTGAAACGAGACTATCAGACATTTGCTATGTTGTTCAGGAGCCTAGGAGAAATGAAGGCGAAGGTTATGGTGCTCCATCGGACAATCAACATGAAAACGTAATAGTCAGGTCAAATGAACAGAGCTTCTGAACTTCTGGTGGTGCATTTATCTGCCAGACTGTTAAATTTTATGCCAACCTTCCTTTTGGTTTATAGTTGTAATTTTTTTTGTTCCAATACAAAATTTGTTCTTAACGTGCAGCCATCGGCTAAAGAAAACAGCAAGCCATTTTTGTATAGTGTAGGGTGTTCCCTATATTTGCACTGGTGGCGATCTCTGATGCCCAGTAGATGTAATCTGTGCAATCGCCTTAATAGCCTAGCATTAGTTTTGGGCTTATTTATTTCATAGTCTTCTTTTTCCTTGGTTTGCTTGTGGCCGCAACAACCATGGGCCATATACGGACTGTGGTAACCTTGACCCTGCTACGGGCCGTAGGATCCATGGGCCTCGTACGGGCCGTAGGATCCATGGGCCTCCTACGGGCCGTAGGATCCATGGGCCTCCTACGGCTATCAATAAATGGGCCTCCAACAGGGTCGTAGAATCGGTGGGCCTCAGGCTGTCAGATAAATGGGTCAACATGGGCCGTAAACGGACATAATTGGTATCAGCCCAGCATGGTAACGGGCCGTTAACAGGTCGGAGGATAGCAAAGGCTTAATTCTGTCACAAGCATAACGAGTCATTAATGGGCCAGAATATAGGACGGACTGGAAACGGCGCAACGGGTTAACAGGCCAGAAACGGGCCGACTCTTGCCACGGGCCAAATTTGGCCCATTAGGGGAACTTGCTAGTAACGGGCCAGAAGTAATTGAGGGCCGGAAAAGAGCCCAAGAACGTATGGGCCGTCAGTAGGCTGAAAGCTAACACGGGCTGGAAACGTCCCATGTGAATCATGCGCTGTTAACGGGTACAAAGAAATTTACTATTCATTATGGGTGAGGGAGTCCTGGATTAGGGGGTCTCCGGACAGCCGGACTATATCCTTTGGCCGGACTGTTGGACTATGAAGATACAAGATTGAAGACTTCGTCCCGTGTCCGGATGAGACTCTACTTGGCGTGGAAGGCAAGCTAGGCAATACGGATATGTATATCTCCTCCTTTGTAACCGACCTTGTGTAACCCTAGCCCCTTCCGGTGTCTATATAAACCGGAGGGTTTTAGTCCGTAGGACAACATACAATCATACCATAGGCTAGCTTCTAGGGTTTAGCCTCTCTGATCTCGTGGTAGATCAACTCTTGTACTACTCATATTATCAAGAATAAATCAAGCAGGACGTAGGGTTTTACCTCCATCAAGAGGGCCCGAACCTGGGTAAAACATCGTGTCCCCTGCCTCCTGTTACCATCCGCCTTAGACGCACAGTTCGGGACCCCCTACCCGAGGTCCGCCGGTTTTAACACCGACATTGGTGCTTTCATTGAGAGTTCCTCTATGTCGTCGTCATTAGGCTGGATGACTCCTTCGATCATCGATAGCGATGCAGTTCAGGGTGAGAATTTTCTCCCTAGACAGATCTTTGTGTTCGGCGGCTTCGCACTGCGGGCCAACTCGCTTGGCCATCTGGAGCAGATCGAGAGTTACGCCCCTGGCCACCAGGTCAGGTTTGGAAGCTTAAACTACACGGCCGACATTCGCGGAGACTCGATCTTCGACAGATTCGAGCCCTTGCCAAGAGCGCCGCACGGTCACGATGAGCATGATTTAGCTCTACCATCGGACAGTGTTCAGGCAACCGCTCCGACCCTCATTTCGGAGCCAATTGCGCCATCCATGGACGGGCAGATAGACCCCGCCACGGAGGCCGCACTCTCATCGGCGATCGAACCGAATATCGACCTTACCCTTCACGGGATCTGTGACGCCGAACTATCGGATTCTTCCTCGGCCACGGACTCCGAACTGCCTACGCCCGTGCCTATCGAATCCGACTGGGCGCCGATCATGGAGTTTACCTCCGCGGATATTTTTCAGCACTCGCCCTTCAGCGACATACTGAACTCATTAAGGTCTCTCTCCTTGTCAGGAGAGTCCTGGCCGAACTATGTCTGGCAGGATTGGGATGCGGATGACGAAGAAATTCGGCACCCACCCACCACCCACTTAGTAGCCACTGTCGACGATTTGACCGACATGCTCGACTTCGACTCCGAAGACATCGACGGTATGGATGACGATGCAGGAGACGAACAGGAACCACTGCCCACAGGGCACTGGACGCCCACTTTATCATATGATGTATACATGGTGGACACACCCAAAGAAAACGACGACGAGGAACGGAAGGACGCAACGAAGGGTTGTTCCCTTGAGAAGCAGTCAAGGCGGCGGCGTAAGCGCTGCTCCAAATCCTGCCTCGGCAGAAACAACAGTCATATATACCCAGCGATAGAGCAGGGTGAACCATCGCCCGACCAGGGCAATACGGAGAATCAAATCGAACAACCCGACCCCGTCGAAGATAACAGTACGGACGATATCACACCGGACAGGCACCCGGAGCAACAGAATGCCCATCAAAGGCTGGTTGCCACTGCGAGGAGTCTGAAAAAGCAGAAGTAAAGGCTCAGGGCTGCACAAGACACACTCAGAATCAGATGGAGTGAAGTACTCAACACTGCAGCGAAGTACGGCGGTAATCGCCACACCAAGATCTACCTGAAGCGAAAGCTGCTGCCTGAATTCGATGAGGAGGCCTTAGATCCCCCACAATTAAAAAATAAAACGGCCATCCGGTCGGCTAGACGACCTCATGACCAACATAGAACGGCAAATGACGCCGCACATAAGCCGGTACGCGACCCACGTGAGGACTCGCATCAAAAGTATGGCGCAACCAGATCCATCTACGGGCCACGCAAGCGCGCTCCAGCATGCAATGCAACACAACAAACATCCCAATACCACGGTACACCCAAATACAGGGGTGCCGCACACCCCCTATGTTTCACCGATGAGGTGCTGGACCATGAATTTCCAGAGGGATTCAAACCCGTAAACATAGAGGCGTACGATGGAACGACAAACCCTAGGGTCTGGATTGAGGACTACATCCTCCATATCCATATGGCACGAGGAGACGATCTCCACGCCATCAAGTACTTACCCCTCAAGCTCAAAGGGCCAGCTCGGCACTGGCTTAAAAGCCTCCCCGAAAACTCCATTGGAAGCTGGGAAGAGCTCGAAGACGCCTTTCGGGCAATTTTTCAAGGGACCTATGTCCGACCACCGAATGCAGACGATTTAAGTCATATAACTCAACAGCTCGGAGAGTCATCCCGAAAGCTTTGGAACAGCTTCCTCACTAAAAAGAACCAAATAGTCGACCGTCCGGACACCGAAGCCTTAGCAGCTTTCAAGCACAGCGTTCGAGACGAATGGCTTGCCAGACACCTCGGCCAAGAAAAGTCGAGAACAATGGCAGCATTAACAAGCCTCATGATCCGCTTTTGCGCGGGCGAGGACAGCTGGTTAGCTCGATGCAGCACCAGCGACCCAAGTACATCCGAAGTCAGGGACGGAAACGGGAAATCACGACGCAGCAAAAACAAGCGCCGGAATAAAGAAGACAGCCTGAAGAGCACAGCGGTAAATGCCGGATTCAAAAGCTCTCGGCCAGGTCAGCAAAAGCTGCCCCCCAAAAGCAACAGAGACGAATTGTCCAGTCTAAACAAGATTCTGGACCAAATATGCCAGATCCATAGCACCCCCGATAAACCTGCAAATCATACCCATAGAGAATTTTGGGTCTTCAAGCAGTCCAGCAAGCTTAACGCCGAACACAAGCGGCAGGATACACCAAGCAAAGACGAGGACGAGCCCCGCAAGCAAAGCACTGGGGAACAGAAGAAGTTCCCACCAGAAGTCAAAATAGTAAATGTATTACACGTGACAAAGGGGAGAAACAAAGCGGCACTCCTAGAGACACATGCCCCAGGGCCTATCACCGCGGAGTCCAGCCACTGGTCGTTCCAACCGGTCACCTTCGACCATTGAGATTACTCGGCAAGTATCCGGCGTGCAGGATGGGCTGCCTTGGTATTAGACCCAATAACTGACGGACACCACTTCACACGAGTCCTGATGGACGGTGGCAGCAGTCTAAACCTGATATATCAGGACACAGTCCGCAAAATGGCGATAGACCCAACAAAAATTAGCCGCAGCAATACTACCTTTAAAGGAGTAACGCCAGGCCTAGAGGCCCATTGCACGGGCTCCCTGCTACTAGAGGCTATATTCGGCTTTCCTGATACTTCCGTAGCAAACATTTAATGTTCCACATCGCCCCGTTCCAAAGTGGCTATCAAGCACTACTCGGACGTGAAGCTTTCGCTTGCTTTAACGCAATACCGCATTACGCTTCCCTCATGCTTAAGATGCCTGGTCCACATGGCGTCATTGCAGTAAATGGAAATATTGAGCGCTCCTTGCACGCAGAAGACCGTGTGGCTGCCTTGGCAGCCGCACACTAAACGGCCTCACAAACTAAAGCATCTGATAGGTCGTTAAGACCACGGACACGGTTGGGCGAGTCCGGTACTGCTATATGTAATTGATACAGGTTTGATGGCTATACCCCTATTACAATACAAGGGGGTCAACGCGCGCGCACAAGTGACAGTCAGGCTCAACTTTACTCACATTGTTTATTTAGTATAACTTACCTTTTGCACGACAACTTTTCAATTAAGTTCCTCTCTTTTTCAGATGACCATCGTGCTACACCCGTCCAGAATACGGCACAACGGAGACACAGGCGCAAACGTGCAGCAGGGACCCGTTCGAAGGATTCTTTTTAGATTAAGACCCTCTGTAAACCTTTTTTACTGTCTCTTGTTGTTACACATCCCTCATATTCTCAGTACAATTGAGAACGATGCTGACGTATTGGCATGTGGCCACGTCAGAATATTGCACGTACCTGGACACCAGGGGCTTATTACAAAGGGCACTGTTTAGGCCCGGTTTACACAATAAAGACCGAATACCTTAGGGAGTGTTCGACGTCGCAAGTTTGGCCTTATATGCATCAGCTTCGAATCATGTGTTTGGTCAAATGTTGGGTTTGCCCGGCTCCTGTGTTTTGCTGCCTTACGTTCCGCTCTATTGGCTAAGGCGGCACCAGGAGAACTACTGCGATTGTGCCCTGGTTCATCCGGACGAGCACCTTAGTAGAGAAAGCCGAAAACTGACTATCATGATATAGCGTGAGACTGGTCAACCACTCGATGACCTATCGGAATCTTCCGGATTCCTCCGCCTTAACGAAGGGCCGTTTCCCGGCCAGGCATGTACGCACCCCGAATTTGGATGAGTGCGGAGCCACCAGGGGCTACATAGTAGCCCCACTGTCAAACTCCTCTGGCTAAGTGAAAATGTTAAAGCATTATAGTCCGGTTGCCTAGTTCGTTGCGCTATCACCTCCTTAATGGACCAAGACGTTGGGTCAAGTGTGAACATGCGTCTTCTGCGAACACCCCCGCATTATATGCGTGGGGGCCGAAGCCGATGACTGCAATCTTTCAGGTTATATACATATATACATAAACGGCCGCACAGGAGGCATCATAATACTTTCGGGCAAAAGTATAAATATAGCCTTGATAAACTTAATAAAACATTGTTTTTACAATGGGAATACATGTCACTCAAACATACTCCCTCCGTTCGGAATTACTTGTCTCAGAAATGGATGTATCTAGAACTAAAATACGTCTAGATACATCCATTTCTGTGACAAGTAATTCCGAACGGAGGGAGTAATATTCTTCGAGCACTGGGCCTCTATTGAATGAGCGCCTTCAAGAACTTCTTCAAAATAGTGCTCGGCAGCCACTCGTACTATGGCTGAACCCTGCGCCGCAACAGTGGTGGCATCCATCTCCGCCCAGTATGTTTTGACACGGGCAAGGGCCATCCACGAGCGTTCTATGCACGCCGACCTCTTCATCGCATTAATGCGTGGCACCGCACCAAGGAACTGCTGCACCAAACTGAAATAGTTGTTCGTCTTTGGCCTTTCCGGCCACAGATGATCCACAACAGACCTCATGGCGAGTCCGGACAATCTATTCAGCTCGGCCCATTCGGCAAGCCGATCAGTCAATGGAAGCGGACGCTCTGGAACGTTAAATTGTGACCAGAATAGCTTGTCCACTTCACGATCTGTTTGATCTCGGAAGTATTCGGCCACATCGACAGCACCCGCCGCCAAGTCCAGATATGCGTCCGCCGAACTCCACAGCCAGTCCAGAGGGGCATACTAAGGATCTCCAAACTTCCTCCGCAGCATAAAGGGTTTCCCAGCCGCGATATCCCCGTCTTGACGCAGCTCCTCCTTTTTGCTCTCATCGCAGAGCTTGTATCTTTGGTCGCCATCGTGGCCTTTTCCAGGTCCGTTGCCTTTGCCCGGTTTTCTTCTTCAAGAAGCCGGCAACGGTCGGCAGTATCTTTTAACTTTACAGCCATCATGGCCATTTTCCCTTTGCTCTCGCAATGTGCGGCCTGTTCGGCCCTTAACTCTTTGGCCGCTTGCAAAGCAGCCGCATTGCTACTCCTTGCTTGCTCCTTGGCTCGGGCAAGCTCCGCCCAAAGGGTCTCCACGGTGGCCGCTCCATCTGCAGTCACAACATATTAAAGATACTGGCATCATGCTACTCTTATCATGTGACGATCACCAGAAAGGCCACTCACCCTGTGCCTCGTCAAGCCGCTCGTTGACAAGCAAGATGTCGGCATCTACCGCATCCAGCTGCCGCTTTAGTTCGGCATACCCATCAGTCTGGCTAGCCACCGGAGCCTCCACCACCTGCACATAAAGGCAGTCTGGTTATTGCCTGGGACTATGATCCTTTGTTTGCCGCCGTTCTTGACGACAACCAGAGTCTCAGGGGCTACTATCTATACAGGGCACATCTAAAAATGTGCAGTACTTTCAAAAATATACATCATTTCACATACCTCAAAACCCGTCAGTAGACTCATAAAGGCTTCATGCAGCCCGCTTTCGACGGACAAAATCCTTTCAATCACCGTACCCATCAATGTGCGGTGCTCTTCTGAGATAACCGCCTTCTCCAGCAGATCCCTCCGTACATCCGACCGCGCACCAGACGGTGCCGGACTCTTTTGATTGCTCTCTTAGAGAGCCGAATACTGAGGACTTCGGGTGGCCATAGGATTACCTTCTGGCCTTGCTGGATCAGGGGAAGCCCCCCGCGACGACACCTCAGGGTCGCCCGCTTCGTAAGGCGGTGTGGCAGGGGGAGGCGTTTCGCTCTCCATCATCTCCGGAAGAAGATCCCCCGAAGACGAGCTCAGCTAAGAAGGGCTAAGATCCAAACTGCAAGATAAATACTTCGGTTATTTTCCTCAGAAGTAAGGTAGGATATCTTCACTATTAAATACCTTTTGATTACTTACAGCTCGTTAGAGGGCTGATCCCCGCGCGGACATTGTGCGGCAAGAACACCCTCCGAGGCAGGACCCTCTGGCGGAGATTTCTTCTCCCGTTTGGAAACCTTGATTTCCGGATCTTCGGAGGTAGTCCTCTTCCTTCCCCGGGGAGAGAGAATGTCAGATTCTTCCCCTCGGTTATCCTCCCTCGCGGAGGCGCTCATTCCCTCGGTTGGAATAGGTAGCGATGGAGGCCCGCTTTCGCCCTCTTGATTCCCCCCTTCATCTTCCTTTGAGGGCACCAGACAAGGTGTTGGCTCGAGCATCTTTTCCAGCACCGGATTTTCCAAGCCTTCAGGAAGTGGGCCGAACACGGGATCATCTTCGCCTTTGTTATCCAGTCCTGGTCAAAGAGCGATTCTTCAGAATGATGTCATGGTAAATAAAAGGACGGTGTGTTCGGCCATGGGATTACTTACTTGGGCAGCGGTACGGTTGCTACTTAGGCCCACGTCCTCGGTAGTGTCCGGACACTCTATTTGGGGTCCGAAGAATGATTTGTACATCTCCTCGTGCGTTAGGCCGAGGAAATTCTAAATAGTGTGCGGTCCTTCCGGGTTGAATTCCCACATGCGGAGGGGCCGGCGTTTGCAAGGCTGGACTCGATGAACCAGCATGGCTTGCATTACCATAACCAGACTGAAATCTCCCTCGAAGAGATCTCGGATACGGCTCTACAGTATTGGCACGTCCTTGGCTGGACCCCAGCTCAGTCCCCTGCTGATCCATGACATCAGTTGTAGTGGAGGTCCCGAGAGAAAGGTGGGGGCAGCTACCCACTTGGCACTTCGGGGAGCTGTGACGTAAAACTCCTCCCGTTGCCACAATCTGGACACCTCTGGAAAGGAACCCTTTGGCCATGGAGCATCAGCAATTTTTCTTATTAAAGCACCTCCGCACGCTGCATACTGTCCCTCGGCCATCTTCGGCTTCACATTGAAGGTCTTGAGCCACAAGCCAAAGTGAGGGGTAATGCGGAGGAAGGCCTCACATACGAAAATAAATGACAAGATGTGGAGAAGGGAGTCCGGGGCCAGATCGTGAAAATCCAGCCCGTAATAGAACATAAGACCCCTGACAAAGGGATCCAGAGCGAGGCCTAGTCCTTGGAGGAAGTGGGAGACGAACACAACGCTCTCATTGGGTTCGGGAGTAGGGACGACCTGCCCTCGGGCGGGCAGCCTATGCGAAATTTCGGCGGTCAGATATCTGGCCTCCCTCAACATCTTGATGTCCTCCTCCGTGACGGAGGAGGGCATCCATCGGCCTTGAAGGCTGGATCCGGACATGATTGAAGGTCCGAAGCACCTGACCTTGGCTTTGGGTGTTAGAATTCGAATCGGGGGAGGGATTCGATTGAGCACGGGAGGGAAAAAAGTAACAGCCTTGTCCCCTTATAAAGAGGGTGAATAGCAAGCATCCTCCTCGTGGCCGTTTGGGATTTGCCTAAAATCTAGGAGTCCTAGGCACGGTTGGGTTACCCACGTCGGTATTGATGAGAATCCCATAATAAGGGGAACACGATCTCTACTTTGACAAGACGTGTCAAGGAACTGCCTCATGTTATGTGCGGGGCTGGTTAAAGAAAAACGGTTCAAATAATTACCGGGCCATGGCGTGATGTCATGCTGCCAAAACGTGCCAGCAGATTAGATTTGTGGTAATATTATTCTCTCTACGGTGGTATGTGGAACTTATTTTGCAGGGTCGGACACTATCCTTGTATTCAAATTCTTCCGTGGTGTATTCGGAGGAGGAACCCGCCTTGCAATGCCGAAGACAACACTGCGCGCCGGACTCATCGTCATTGAAGCCTGGTTCAGGGGCTACTGAGGGAGTCCTGGATTAGGGGGTCTCCAGACAGCCGGACTATATCCTTTGGCCGGACTGTTGGACTATGAAGATACAAGATTGAAGACTTCGTCCCGTGTTCGGATGGGACTCTACTTGGCGTGGAAAGCAGGCTAGGCAATACGGATATGTATATCTCCTCCTTTGTAACTGACCTTGTGTAACCCTAGCCCCTTCCGGTGTCTATATAAACCGGAGGGTTTTAGTCCGTAGGACAACATACAATCATACCATAGGCTAGCTTCTAGGGTTTAGCCTCTCTGATCTCGTGGTAGATCAACTCTTGTACTACTCATATTATCAAGAATAAATCAAGCAGGACGTAGGGTTTTACCTCCATCAAGAGGGCCCGACCCTGGGTAAAACATCGTGTCCCCCGCCTCCTGTTACCATCCGCCTTAGATGCACAGTTCGGGACCCCCTACCCGAGATCCGCCGGTTTTGACACCGACAATGGGCTAGGGTCACCATGGGACTCTAAAGCGCCTAAAGATACGAAGGCCTCATATGGGCCGAAAGACATCGTGGTCCATACATGGGCCGAAAGTGAAACGGACTGGTGTTATATTCGACGGCCCACATGACGTTGTTGGGCCGATTTCGGGTAGGCCCTATTGGGCCATGACTTACCAGGCCGCAAAATGGGCTATTTATGAAGACACTGTTTACAGGCTTTTCATGGGCCAGCCCGCTAACTTTTGACTAAGTAAAACGGGCCGGCCTTTGTAAGCTAAATGGGCCAGTGGTGGGCCGTCGCATGTGTCGACATATCATAGGCGCCCATCTGACCCACTGACGAGCTGACACGTGTTTCCTCCGATCAATCAGAATTTTAGACATGGAAATTTCCCATTGGTCTGGGCTGTTAACGGGTTATCGGATCCAAAACTAGACCCGATAGGTTAACAGCGACCCATTACGGTGGATGGCACGTGTCGGTCACCCATGACGAAATCATCATGGAAGTGGACACTTCCGTGATGATAATTTTGGTAATGTCATGGAACACTTCTATGACAGCACTGGTATCACTATCTTGATTCTGTCATAAAATTGTCATGGATGTACATGCATGACAGAAAACGTGACCTACTGTGACAAACCCGTACCATCACGGAAGTGCCTTTTTTTGTAGTGATAGGAACCTGGGAGTGATTCTTTGTTGTACTTTGACGGATAATCATATGATCCAACAATGTTAGCACTGTTGAGAGATTGCACTAGCGAAAGTACGGGCCCTACGCCTTGTTTTTAAGCATTGAAACACAGTTTTTGTGCCTATTTACTATTTGCTACATTTCTGTTTTTATTTATTCAGATTATAAAAAATATATTTCTACCATCCATATTATGCTTTTATCACCATCTCTTCGCCGAACTAGTGCACATATACAATTTTCCATTGTATTGGGTGTGTTGGGGACACAAGAGATTTCTTGTATTTGGTTGCATGGTCATTTGAGAGAGACCACCTTCATCCTACACCTCTCACGGATTGATAAACCTTAGGTCATCCACTTGAGGGAAAATTTCTACTGTCCTACAAAACTCTGCGCAACACGTGTATACAAGAATAAAGTTGCGTAGTAGACATAAGCTCTTTTCTGGCACCGTTGCCGGGAAGGTGAGTGCTTGAAGGTTATCGGTGTTCTGGGAACGGGGGTCCCTAGACTTGCCTGCCCGCGGCCTGCGGCGTGGCTCAAGCGGGGCCCAGCGTGGCTCATCTTCATCAGCTCAAGCTCAAAGACCCTCGTGGGGCGGATGACAGGAAGCTTCCTCAGAGGCAGCCTCATCAGGCAGGCTCGCGAGGAGGCAGAGAGATCAAGGCAAGGGTACCTCGCGAGGATCCCATGACGCAAGCCATGACGATCAAGACCAGGCGGGCGCCAGGCGGGCGCCGGCTTGCGCAGTGTCCTTGTTTCCCCTTTGGTGCAAAGGGGGCAAGCATAGGCCAAGGCATCAGGCAAAGGTTACCATTCCGGTGCAACAAGACCAAGGCCAGCCGGACGGCAGGACGGAGGTCACCGTGGAGCCCAAGACGGCGTCATCGTCAGTTCCTTTGGCAGCCGAAGACCACCTTTGGTCAGGATAACTTGTACTACATGTTCCCCTTCGAAATGGCCAATTGTTGGCGCCCTTCCCGCTCATTATTTGGGGAGAGGCCCAGGGCCTCTATAAATAGAGCTAGCCACCACAGAGTAGGGGGACACCCCGGAGAGATCTGGTAGAACCCCAGCAGAGAGAGAGAGGCGACTGAACTCACCCTAGCAGTTCATCGCACCCGCTCAAGAACACCTCTCGCGAGGTTGTTCTTCCCTTGTACTGTCCATCATCAGCCCCAGAGGCAATCCACCACACCACACACTGGAGTAGGGTATTACACCACAACGGTGGCCCGAACCAGTATAAACCTCGTGTCTCTTGTGTTGTTCATCATTTTCATCTTAGTTCGCACGAGATGATCGGACGTAGATCGTTAGGGGAGAGATCTCCGCGCGCACCCCAGTGTTCGAACCTCAAGGGTCTGCCGGAACCCGAAACCCGACATTTGGCGCGCCAGGTAGGGGTGCGCCAGAGTCCTCCCTCCGGACGACCCGCTCTCCCCCGACATCGCATCCCGCCCTCATGGCGGACAACGCGTCGCCCGCTCCAGCAACGGATGCCGACACTGGGGCCAGGGGGCTCCGGGCCTTGGCCCCCGCCTTGTGGCAAGTGCAGTGGCCGCGCAAGTTGAGGCCCGAGATGCCGCCGCGCTACGACAGTGCGACGGACCTGATGATTTTCCTGCTGGCATACGAGGAGGCCGTCCTCGGAGCCGGGGGCGATGATCGGGTGATGGCCAACTGGTTACCCATGGCCGTCATCGGCGTCCCGCGCGCGTGGCTCCTCCACTTGCCGACGGCCTCTGTCACCTCCTGGGAGGAGATGCGTGACCTCTTCCTCGCCTGTTTCGCCGCACCAGCGCTGCCCGTCGTCGCAGCTCTCTTGGGTGGCTCCAAGGCACCACCCTCGAGTCATCATGTCAAGCCATTCGCCCGCCGGATCAGCACCGCCTCCAGGCGCCAAGAAGCCCCCCCGGGCTGGGTGGCGCCCGAGGCCGATCTAACCTTCGACTCGGAGGACCACCCCTTCAACCCCATTGGTTCGGGCGCGCTCCCGATGCTGTGCACCCCCACCATCTGCCAGGTAGCCGTCACCAGGACCCTCATCGATGGTGGTGCCGGCTTCAACGTGCTCTCGGTGGAGGCCTTCAGCCTGCTCCACGTGTCGCCGGAGCAGCTCCAACCCAGCAGGCCTTTCTCGGGCGTCGGAGCAGGTTCCACCGCCTCCTTGGGACAGATCCGCCTCCTAGTGACCTTCGGCACCTGCGACAACTTCCGCACAGAGCTGATCAACTTTGACATCGCCCCTATCGGCCTCCCCTACAACGCCATCCTGGGCTATCTGGCCTTGGCTCGGTTCATGGCAGCAACTCACCCGGTGTACAACCTCATGAAGATGCCCGAGAGCGGCGGCGTCCTCACCATGTTAGGAAACACAAGGGATGCGTTGCAGGTGCTCCGGCTTGTTTTCAGGGTGGCCATGGTGGCGCAGCCCACTAGCACCGATGCCCTTGAGCCCAAGGGGGCTGCGCCAGCTAAAAAGAAGCAACTGTTCACCCAAGACAAGGCGGAAACCAAGCAGGTACCAGTCGACGAGGACGGGTCCACTGGCGCCACCTTCACCATAGGGGCCAACATCGAGCCTGAGCAGCAGAAGGCCCTAATCAGGTTCCTACGTGCGAACAAGAAGGTGTTCGCATGGGAACCAGATCAGTTAGCAGGGGTCCCAAGGGAAGTGATTGAGCATCACCTCAACGTGTGCCCCAATGTACGCCCCGTGAAGCCGAAGGCAAGGCGGCAGTCTACTGAGAAGCAGGCTTTCATCATTCAAGAGACCCGGAAGCTAGAGGCGGCAGGGGTTATCCGCGAGGTCCGCTACCTCGATTGGCTGGCTAATCCTATTGTCGTGCCAAAGAAGGGGGGGAAGAGCGCATGTGCGTCGACTTCACCAACCTCAACAAGGCCTGCCCGCAGGATCCATTTCCGCTCCCCCGCATCAACCAGATAGTCGACTCCACCGCAGAGTGTGACCTATTATGCTTCTTGGATGCCTTCTCGGGCTATCACCAGATCAAGATGGCGGTAGAAGACGTGGAGAAGACAGCTTTCTTGACCCCATGTGGAGTGTACTGCTATACGTGCATGCCGTTTGGGCTGCGCAACGCAGGCGCGACCTTTCAGCGGCTGATGCACATCGCCTTAGGCCGGCAGCTCGGGAGGAACGCTGAAGCTTACATCGATGACATTGTGGCGAAGTCTCGTGAGGCAAGAACCCTGATACAGGACCTGGAAGAAACCTTTGCAGCCTCAACGAAGTGGACCTACGGCTCAACCCGGAGAAGTGCGTATTTGGAGTCCCCTCGGGCAAGGCTCCTGGGTTTCCTGGTATCCCACAGGGGCATCAAGGCCAACCCGGAGAAGGTCAAGATAGGCGAAGATATGAGCCCGCCGAGGACCCTCAGAGAAATGCAGAAGCTCACCGGGTGTGTGACTGCGTTGGGGCGTTTCATCTCCAAGCTGGGGGAACGAGCCCTGCCCTTCTTCAAGCTGATGAAGAAAAAGGGCCCCTTCGAATGGACTGAAGAGGCCGACAAGGCATTCCAAGACCTCAAGAGGTACCTTACCAGTCCGCTAGTGATGGTAGCTCCGTGTCCTCGGGAGCCCCTGGTGCTCTACCTTGCGGCCACCCCCTACTCCGCTAGTGCAGCCCTGGTGGCGGTCAGGGAGGAGCGCTGTGCCAAGGCCGCATCGACCGTCCGGACTGAAGCAAAGCAGAGCCAGGAGGGCCTCGCGAAGGCCGCATCCACAGCCGGAAAGGAACAGCCGCAGCAGGAGAACGCACCCGGAGCAGGAGAGGCCTCTTCTGGTGACCAAGCCCCGGGGGCTCCGTCGTCTCCAGAGACACCTCGACCTCTGGAGGACGCAAGCTGCGCCAACACCCTCAACCTCGTCGAGCATCCCGTGTACTTCGTCAGCACGGTGCTATGGGATGCAAGGGCACGGTATCCCATGCCTCAAAAACTCCTCCTCACGCTACTAGTGGCCTCGCACAAGCCACGCCACTACTTCCAAGGACATCCCATCAAGGTCGTCTCAGCATACCCCTTGGAAAGAGTGCTCAGGAGCCCCAACTCAGCTAGAAGGGTCGCCGAATGGAACATTGAGCTACAGGAATTTCAGTTAGAATTCAGCACGACCAGAGTTATCAAGGAGCCGCACTTGCAGATCTCGTGGCAGAATGGGCAGAAGCGCCGGGTCTCAAGGCAGGCGAAGACCGATCACTTTCCTCGGGAAGTGAAGCACCAGACGGCTGGGTCGTGTACTTCGATGGGGCATTCTCCCGACACGGTGCAGAGTTGGCGCAGTGCTTATGTCCCCTACCCAGGACAAACTCTATTACGTCGTGCAACTCTGCTTTCAGCACAGAGAGAAGGTCTCCAACAACATAGCAGAATACGAAGGCCTGATAGCAGGCTTGAAAGCCGCGATCGCCTTAGGGGTAAAGCGCCTCACCATCAAGGGCGATTCACAGCTCCTCGTCAACTTCTCCAACAAGATATACGAGCCGAAGGACGAGCACATGGAAGCTTACCTCGCTGAAGTCCGCAGGATGGAGAAACAGTTCTGGGGGCTGGAGCTGCAGCATGTGCCTCGTGGCACCAATCAGGAGGCTGACGACATTGCCAAGAGGGCATCTAGGCGGCTACCACGGGAACCTGGCGTCTTCGAGGAGCGGCTCTTCAAGCCCTCGGCGGCGCCGTCGCTATCAGGCGTGGCGCAGCCAAGGGAGGAGCCTCCTCAGCCGCCTGCCTTGGGAGCTCCAGTCTACGGCCCGGCATCAGGGGCACGCCTGCTCCTGGCATTGGAGCCTCATGAGGGATGTTGGATCCTAGAGCTCAAGGACTACCTGATGCAAGGGATTCTGCCGGAGAACGAGGAGGAGGCGGAGCGTGTGGCACGGCAGGCCACGGCTTATTGCATCCAGGATGGCGAGCTCTACAGGAAGCGGCCAAATTACGTGTCCCTACGTTGCATTTCCAGGGAGCAAGGAAAGGAACTGCTGGCAGACATACACAACGGAGACTGCGGGCACTACTCATCGTCACGAACCCTCGTCGGCAAGGCGTTCCGCAGCGGGATCTATTGGCCCACAGCACACAGCGACGCCATTGAGCTGGTGAAGGCTTGCGAGGCCTGCCAGTTTCACGCTAAACAGATCCATCAGCCTACGGTGGGTCTACAGACCATACCCCTCTCCTGGCCGTTCGCAGTTTGGGGGTTGGACATTCTGGGCCCGTTCCCTCGGGCGCTAGGGGGCTATCGCTACCTCTACGTCACTGTGGACAAGTTCACCAAGTGGGCCGAGGTGGAAGCTGTCCGCACAATCCTGGCAGGCTCGACAGTCAAGTTCATCAAGGGCCTCGTGAGCCGGTTTGGGGTGCCTAACCGCATCATCACTGACAACGGTTTGCAATTCACCAGTAATCTCTTCAAAATGTACTGTGCTAACCTTGGAACGCAGATATGCTACGCTTCGATAGCACACCCCTGGAGCAATGGCCAGGCTGAATGAGCCAACGCGGAGGTCCTGAGGGGCCTCAAGGCCAGGACCTTCAAGAAGAAGCTGGAGGCCTATGGCAGGGGCTGGCATGACGAGGTCCAGTCCGTGCTATGGTCAATCCGCACGACAGCGACCAAGCCGACTGGTGAGACACCGTTCTTCCTCGTCTATGGAGCGGAGGTTGTTCTCCCTCACGAGGTCAGACGTCGCTCCGCACGGGTCCTGGCATTCGACGAGGCTCAGCAGGACGCCATGCGGGGGACGGATCTCGTGCTGGGGGAGCAATGCCGTTGGGAAGCCGCACTGCGAGCGGCAAGGTATCAACATGCGCTACGACGATACACAGCCGCAACATCTGCCCCAGGACCCTTGAGGTAGGGGATCTCATGCTCAGAAGGGTTCTCTCCAGGGAGGGGCTGCACAAGCTCTCTCCCATGTGGGAGGGCCCGTTCAAGGTTGTTCATGTTTCCAGGCCTGGCTCCGCACGCTTGGAGACTCCGGAGGGAGTACCCATCCAGAACCCATGGAACATTCAACATCTCCGGAGGTTCTACCCCTGAGTGAAGCCGCTGCGTTTTGGAAAAGGCCCGGTGCCTGTGAAGAAGGCGAATGCCTATGAAGCTGCTGCGTTTTGGAAAAGGCCCGGTGCCTGTGAAGAAGGCGAATGCCTGTGAAGCTGTTGCGTTTTGGAAAAGGCCCGGTGCCTGTGAAGAAGGAAAATGCCTGTGAAGCCGCTACGTTTTGGAAAAGGCCCGGTGCCTGTGAAGAAGGCGAATGCCTGTGAAGCCGCTGCGTTTGGAAAAGGCCCGGAGCCTGTGAAGAAGGCGAACGCCTGTGAAGCTGCCGCGTTTCAAGAAAGGACCGGTGCCTGTGAAGAAGGCCAATGCGTGTGAAGCTCGCCGCCCATGACACTCTCACGTAATAATGAGTGGGGCTGTACACGCCCCGGAGTCTCCGGAGTGCCGCCCTCGGGCCTCGGGGGCTCCCGCCCATGCCCAGTGGCAGCACTTAGCTCCGCGCTGGTGAGAAGACGTCGAAGACTAGAATAGGTGCCGGACGCGGCTTTCCCATTTGCTTTCTGCAGTTGGCTTGTTTATTCCTGTTTGAAGTTTTTATTGTAGTTGCTGACGTTCCTGGCTTGTGGCTCTTTGTCTTTCTCGCTCACTCGCCTCGTTTTCTCTCGCAAAGTCTCGCGAGGGAGGATCGTGGGTGCCCTCGCGAGTGTTTTCTGCCCCGGTCGTTTGGAGCTTTCCTAGCCGAGTCCTCTGCGGGAGCACCCCCTCCCAGTACGTGCCCCACGGGCATCGCGACACGAGCGCAGGACCTGGGCCGATCACCCCCACATCTAAGACCATAAGTTACCCCTCCTACTGATCCTTGCAGGGCACGAAGCCACGAGGAGGCCACGGCCTCGGGAGGCGAGGACCTCGCCAAGCCCCACCGAGCTAAAATAGTTCCCGCACATGGGAGCGCGGCGCAAAAACACGGCGCAGAAATAGCAGAAACAGCGCGATGGTAAAACAGCAATAGTTCTAATACGCCCCCGCGGGGCCCTACATTACTTACTATTTTTGCGCAGGATAAGAAAGAAAACAAAACATGCGTGATTCGCCCTGCGCCAACCCACAGCGAAGGCTCGAGCTGCTCCTTGGGCTCAGGCGGATCCCTCCTCTCGCTTCACCGGGGCGCGACGGCGGGCTGACCCGCTACCTTCACCCAGGCGGGCGCGACGGCGAGGAGGCTGGTTGCGGCCACCGCTGGAGGAGCTGCTGCCTGAGAGGGGGTTGCCAAAGCTCGGCGAACCCCGAGCACTGCCGCCTGTATGCCAGTAGCCATCTTCATCCTAGTCAGAGCCAGGGCTGGGCAGGCGGCCGCGGTCGTCGTCTTCAGGGCAACACCCGGCACGACGACCGTCTTCCCCGAACACCCTCACGTAGAGGGTGGCGTCGCCATCAAACTTGAGGTACAGGGTGCACCACCGGCTCAGGCCACACGCGCAGGCAAATGTCTGCCAGCCGTGTGTCAGAGCCCCGTTCCTAGAAATGGAGACCTCCAGTGACGCCCAGGAGGCCCTGCTACAGCATCCGTCTGCCTGGAGCCAGAAGCCGCACCGGGCGCTGGCCGGTAGTTCATCTACGAAGAAACGGGAGAGCTGGAGCCTGGTGCTGGATGGGTCTGCCGACCACACGATGAACTCCGGCAACACCTCCGCAGAGCGAAAGCGTGGCCTAGGGGGGCGCACACCAACGGCGTGCCCCCCGTCGGCAACCGGGCACTCACCACCGCGCCGGGAACCGCCTCCATGGCCGCGGGAGGCCACCACGGGGACCGTGGTATACTTGTGAGGGCGGCCTCGGTCGCGCTTGGCCGGAGGGGCCTTTCCTTTCTCCACGGCCGAGAATCTCTTTGGAGCCATGGGAGCAACGAGTAATCAAGAAGAAAGAAAGGATCAGCAAGGAGGGACGGGCTGAAGGGGGTCTCCCAGCCCCGTACTTATAGCTGGAGGAGGCCGACCGCCGTGCACCACGATCGCAGGTAATCATGACCGGCTTCTCTGCATGTAGGGACTTATCAAGTCATGCGGTCGCCGAGGCGTCGTTGGGAAGTGCAGTCGCCCACGTCCAATCAATCGCCACGCGGCGCCCAAGGCCATAGGCTGATAGGGCCCGCGGCGCTTCGCGCTTGCCCTTTTGTTTTCCTACTAGGCCAAGCCCGGGCGCGCCTTGGGCCCGGGGGCTAGTATCGGCGTTCTGGGAACGGGGGTCCCTAGACTTGCCTGCCTGCGGCCTATGGCGTGGCTAAAGCGGGGCCCACGCAGCTCATCTTCATTAGCTCACGCTCAAAGACCCTCACGAGGGGC
Source organism: Triticum urartu (assembly GCF_003073215.2). Taxonomy (NCBI): domain Eukaryota; kingdom Viridiplantae; phylum Streptophyta; class Magnoliopsida; order Poales; family Poaceae; genus Triticum; species Triticum urartu. The sequence continues at coordinate 477,475,866 of NC_053027.1, forward strand.
CAAGACTCGCGGGGCGGATGACAGGAAGCTTCCTCAAAGGCGTCCTGATCAGGCAGGCTCACGAGGAGGCGGAGAGATCAAGGCAAGGGTACCTCGCGAGGATCCCATGACGCAATCCATGACGATCGAGACCAGGTGGGCGCCAGGCGGGCGTCGGCCTGCGCAGTGTCCTTATTTCCCCTTTGGTGAAAAGGGGGGCAAGCACAGGCCAAGGCATCAGGCAAAGGTTACCATTCCGGTGCAACGAGACCAAGACCAGCCGGACGGCAGGACGGAGGTCACCGTGGAGCCCAAGACGGCGTCATCGTCAGTGCCTTTGGCAGCCGAAGACCACCATTGGTCAGGATAACTTGTACTACATGTTCCCCTTCGAAATGGCCAATTTTGGCGCCCTTCCCGCTCATTATTTGGAAGAGGCCTAGGGCCTCTATAAATAGAGCTATCCACCACAGAGTAGGGGGACACCCCAGAGAGATCTGGTAGAACCCCAGCAGAGAGAGAGAGAGAGAGAGGCGACTGAACTCACCCTAGCAGTTCATTGCACCCGCTCAAGAACTCAAGAACACCTCTCACGAGGATGTTCTTCCATTGTACTGTCCATCATCAGCCCCAGAGGAAATCCACCACACCACACACTGTAGTAGGGTACTTCACCACAACGGTGGCCCGAACCAGTATAAACCTCGTGTCTCTTGTGTTCATCATTTTCATCTTAGTTCGCACGAGAGGATCAGACGTAGATCGGTAGGGGAGAGATCTCCGTGTGCACCCCAGTGTTCAAACCTCAAGGGTCTGCCGGAACCCGAAACCTGACAAAGGTATATCTTTAGATCTTGCAATTGAATCTTTTAGTTTCTTGTTTTATCACTAGTTTGGTTTATAAGAGATATCTTTATAATGTCTTTCTTGAAAATGATTGTTCGGAAAATTGTGCTCAATTGTTAGAAGAAGAAGTCGATAAAATGTTTGGCACAAAATATTTGAATGATGAGCATGATTGCAATGTTGTTAGTATAAGTTCTTTGAATAACCAAAATGCTAATGATGATTGCACAAGTCATTACAAAAATGTTTCTTATAAGCATGTCACTTTTTGCGGAGTGAATTGGGACTGCCTTTCCACACCCAAAAGGTAAGATAGATTTTGTATGAAGCATAAATATTTGGAAACAAAAAATTTGCAAGAGAGGCTAGATGATTGTGCTGAAAGATTTAATTTTTTTGCCATCCTTGTGAATTTGTAATGAACATGGTCATTTAAATCTCCAATGCAAATTGTTTCATGATCAAATCGTGTCTAAAAATTGTGATAACTTGATTACCCTTGAGCATCATAAAGAGCTTAGCCTTCTTTTGGGGTATGAAGAAATGAAACAGGTAACTAAGGGTATTCCAAAATTTAATCTTGAGAAATTTCTTGATTTTGATCTAGAGGAAATTTATATGTTTTGTACGGTAAATTGCATTGAGAATCCTTATATTGCCAACTATCTAAAGACAAGAAAACAAATAGAATATGAGGAGAGTACTAATGAAAGGGAAAATATTTCCCAATACCCTCCTAGAGTTTATTATGATGAATCAATTAACAAGGAGGAGCTTCCTATCCAATCAATATCTTCAACAAGAAGCTTGAAAGAATTAATTAAACCCACACATGGTGTGGTGAAGAAGAAGAAAAGAAGAAAGAATAGAGGTAAAAAGGTATCTCTCCCAAATAATGTTGCTCCCATCACCATCGTGCCTCATGAAAGTGAATCAAATATGTTGATGGGGGATGATGATATTGATGATGATTTTGTTATTCCTATTGCTTGTTGTGATGATTATGATTGGGAAGACAATGAAATCCCTTATGATCTTGAAAATCTTTTTAGCACTTGCTTGGAAGAATATGATAATAATGTTTGCTATACTATTGGTGCCATTCATGCTATTGATAATAATGATTGTGAATATATGCAAAACCACAAGCTTGGGGATGCTATGTTTGATGAGTATGATATGTTTGAAGGTTTATTTGCTGGAAATAATGCTTGTCCTAAGCTTGGGGATGCTTTTCTTAACGAATATGATCCTTTGACTCCTTCTACTTTCGATCAGAAAATTTATTATGATGATAGCATGCGTCCTATTTATGATGTTTACATTGATGAAAGTTGTCGGCGTTCTGGGAGCGGGGGTCCTCAGACTTGCCTGCCTGCGGCCCACGGCGTGGCTTTGCTAGCAGGCCTTTACGACCCATCTTCATCAATAAGGCACTCAAGACCCTCGCGAGGTGGACGACACAAGACCTCCTCAGGAGCAGCCTCACCAGGCTGGCTCGTGAGGGGCGGAGAGTTCAAGGCCAGGCAAACCTCACGAGGTTCTCGTGACGTGAGCCATGACGATCGAGACCAGGCGGGCGCCAGCGCGCGCAGCGTCCTTGTTTCCTCGTTCGTGCTAAGGGGGCAAGCGCAGACGCGGAGTACCGAGGCATCAAGCAAAGGTTTCCATATTGGTGCAATGAGACCAAGACTAGAAGGACGACAAGACGGAGGTCACCGTGGAGCCCAAGACGGTGTCACCACCGGAGCCTTTGGCATGCGAAGACTGCTTTTGTCAGGATAGCTTGTACTAGTTGTCCCCCTTCGAATTGGCCGCCGTTGGCTCCCTTCCCACTCAATATTTGGGGAGAGGACCAAGGCCACTATAAATAGGACTAGCCACCACCATAGCTAGGGGAGGACCAGATCTTAGATTAGAGCCACCACATCCTTGGCCACACATCCACCGAGCATAAGAACACCTCAACCTCAGGAGGCTGTTCTTCCCCTTGTACTGTTCATCCTCATCTCAAGAGGCAATCCACCACCACCACACTGGAGTAGGGTATTACACCACAACGATGGCCCAAACCAGTATAAATCTTGTGTCTTTGTGTTGCGAACTCGTCAAGTTAGTTCGTAAGATCATAGCTGAGCTAGAACGTGGATCGGTAGGGGGGAGATCTTCGTGCGCACCCCAGAGTTTGGACCTTAAGGATTTTGCCGGAACCCGTGATCCGACATTTGGTTCTAGGTAGGGGTGCGCCGGAGTCTTCCTTCCGTCGACTCGCGCTCCACCATCTCCATGCCTACTCCCATGGAGGGCGCCCCTCCAGTTGGATCTACCGGTGCCCATGACGGCGCTCGGGGGCTCCGAGCCCTTGCCCCCACCTTGCGGTAGGTGAAGTGGCCACCCAAGTTCAAGCCGGAGATGTCTCCGCGCTACGACGGCGCGGCAGACCCGTCGACTTTCCTGCTAGCATACGAGGAGGCCATCCTGGAAGCTGGGGGCGACGACAAGATCATGGCCAACTGGTTCCCAATGGCCCTTGTAGGCGCGCCGCGCGCCTGGCTCCTCTATTTGCCGGAGTCTTCTGTCACCACCTGGGAGGAGCTGTGCAACCTCTTCATCACTCACTTCAGGGAACCGGCGGCCCCCATCGTCGCAGCCCTTCTTGGCAGTTCACAAGCACCACCCTCAGATCGGCATGTCAAGCCGTACTTTTGCCAGATCGGCGCCGCTTCCAAGCGCCCGGGGGCTCCGCCCGGCTGGGCCGCACCTGAGGCCAACCTCACCTTCGACTCGGAGGATCATCCCGCCTCCACCGTCGGCTCGGGTGCACTCCCGATGCTGTGCACACCCACCATCTGCCAGGTATCCATCACCAAGACGCTCGTCGACGGTGGCACCGGCCTCAATGTGCTCTCCGTCGAGGCCTTCGGCCTCCTTTACGTACCGTTCGAGCGGCTCCGCCCTAGCAAGCCCTTCTCGGGGGTTGGCGGAGGCCCCGCCCGCTCCCTGGGGTAGATCTGCCTCCTCGTGACCTTCGGCACGCGCGATAACTACCGCACCGAGCTCATCAACTTCAACATCGCCCGCATTGGCCTGCCGTACAACGCCATCCTCGGGTACCTAGCTCTGGCCTTGTTCATGGCAGCAACTCATCCTGCTTACAATCTCATGAAGATGCCGGGGAGCCAAGGTGTCCTCACCATCAAGGGGGACGCTAAGGAAGCCCTGGCGATGCTCAAGCTTGCCCTCAAGGCCACCGCCACAGCACGACCCGCCAACGCGGATACCTCCAAGGCCAAGGGAGCCGCACCAACCAAGAAGAAGCAGTTCTTCACTTAGGACAAGGCAGAAACCAAGCAAGTGTTGGTCGAGGAGGACGGGTCCTCAGGGGCATCCTTTACCATAGGCGCCAACCTCAAGCCTGCTCAGGAGGAGGCGCTAGTGAAGTTTTTGCGTGCAAACAAGGGAGTGTTCGCCTGGGAGCCCAATCAGCTGGTAGGGGTCCCAAGAGAGGTAATAGAGCACCACCTGAAGGTGTGCCCCAACGTACGTCCCGTGAAGCAGAAGGCAAGGCGTCCGTCCACGGAGAAGCAAGCTTTCATCGTCCAAGAAACCCGCAAGTTGGAGGCTGCGGGTGTCATTTGCGAGGTTCGGTACCAGGAATGGCTGGCAAGCCCCGTCGTCGTCCCCAAGAAAGGCGGGAAGGAGAGGATGTGCGTCGACTTCACCAACCTCAACAAGGCCTGCCCCCAAGATCTGTTCCTGCTTCCACGCATTGACCAGATCGTCGACTCCACCGCCGAGTGCGACTTGCTATGCTACCTCGATGCGTTCTCAGGATATCACCAGATCAAGATGGCGGTAGAAGATGTGGAGAAGACGGCCTTCCTGACCCCATGTCAGGTGTACTGCTACACTTGCATGCCGTTCGGGCTGCGCAACGCGGGCGCAACCTTCCAGCGGCTCATGCACGTCGACTTAGGGCGGCAACTCGGGAGAAACGCTGAAGCCTACGTCGACGACATCATGGTGAAGTCTCGGGAGGTGGGGACCTTGATCCAAGACCTAGAGGAGAACTTTGAAAGCCTTCGCCAGGTGGACTTGCGGCTCAACCCAGAGAAATGCGTGTTTGGCGTCCCTTCCGGCAAGCTGCTGGGTTTCCTGGTGTCCCACAGGGGGATCGAGGCCAACCCAGAGAAGGTCAAGGCCATTGAAGACATGAGTTCACCACAGACCCTCAAGGAAATGCAGAAGTTCGCTGGTTGGGTGACTGTGTTGGGGCGCTTCATCTCCAAGATGGGACAGCGCGCCCTACCTTTCTTCAGGCTGATGAAAAAAAGGGCCCGTTCGAGTGGACCCCGGAGGCCAACCAATCTTTTCAAGACCTCAAGAGATACCTGACCAGCCCTCCAGTGATGGTGGCGCCGCGACCTCACGAGCCCCTAGTGCTCTATCTTGCCGCCACCCCGTACTCAGCCAGCGCGGCTCTGGTGGCGGTTCGGGAAGAACACCAAGCCAAGGGCGCATCGCGCCGTGCCACACCTCCAGCAGAGACGACGGAAGACCAGAAGGGCACCACGAGGGCCGTAGCAGCAGCGGCATAGGATCAGGCTCGGCAGGACCATGCCCCCAAACTCGCGAAGACTTCGGCAAGCGATCAAGCATCGGGGGCTCTAACCCCTCAGGAGGCACTACAGCTTTCGGAAGACGCAAACCTCATTAGCAGGCCTACCCTCGTCGAGCACCCGGTATACTTCGTCAGCACGGTGTTGCGGGACAGAAGAGCGCGGTACCCCATGCCTCAGAAGATCCTACTCGCGCTCCTAGTGGCCTCGCGGAAGCTACGGCACTACTTCCAAGGCCACCCCATCAAGGTCATCTCAGCTTACCCATTGGAGAGAGTGCTCAGGAGCCCCAACTCTGCCGGAAGAGTCGCTAAATGGAACATCAAGTTGCAAGCATTCAAGTTGGAGTTCAGTACTATGATACGTCTCCAATGTATCTATAATTTTTTATTGCTCCATGCTATATTATCTTCTGTTTTGGACATTATTGGGCTTTATTATTCACTTCTATATTATTTTTGGGACTAACCTATTAACCGGAGGCCCAGCCCAGAATTGTTGTTTTTTGCCTATTTCAGAGTTTCGCAGAAAAGAAATATCAAACGGAGTCCAAACGGAATGAAACCTTCGGGAACGTGATTTTCGGAACGAACATGATCCAGGAGACTTGGACCCTACGTCAAGCAACCAACAGGGAAGCCACGAGGTAGGGGGCGCGCATACCCCCCCCCCCCCCGGCGCCCCCCCCCCCCCCAGGCGCGCCCTCCACCCTCGTGGGCCCTTTGTTGCTCCACCGACGTACTCCTTCCTCCTATATATACCTACGTACCCCCAAACGATCAGAGACGGAGCCAAAACCCTAATTCAATCGCCGTAACTTTCTATATCCACGAGATCCCATCTTGGGGCCTGTTTCGAAGCTCCGCCGAAGGAGGCATCGATCACGGAGGGCTTCTACATCAACACCATACCCTCTCCGATGATGTGTGAGTAGTTTACCTCAGACCTTCGGGTCCATAGTTATTAGCTAGATGGCTTCTTCTCTCTTTTTGGATCTCAATACAAAGTTCTCCCCCTCTCTTGTGGAGATCTATTCGATGTAATCTTCTTTTGCGGTGTGTTTGTTGAGACCGATGAATTGTGGGTTTATGATCAAGTTTATCTATGAACAATATTTGAATCTTATCTGAATTCTTTTATGTATGATTGGTTATCTTTGCAAGTCTCTTCAAATTATCAGTTTGGTTTGGCCTACTAGATTGATCTTTCTTGCAATGGGAGAAGTTCTTAGCTTTGGGTTCAATCTTGCGGTGTCCTTTCGCAGTGACAGTAGGGGTAGCAAGGCACGTATTGTATTGTTGCCATCGAGGATAACAAGATGGTTTTTTTATCATATTGCATGAATTTATCCATCTACATCATGTCATCTTGCTTAAAGCATTACTCTATTCTTATGAACTTAATACTCTATATGCATGCTGGATAGCGGTCGATGTGTGGAGTAATAGTAGTAGATGCAGGCAGGAGTCGGTCTACTTGTCTCGGACGTGATGCCTATATACATGATCATACCTAGATATTCTCGTAACTATGCTCAATTCTGTTAATTGCTCAACAGTAATTTGTTCACCCACCATAAAATACTTATGCTCTTGAGAGAAGCCACTAGTGAAACCTATGGCCCCCGGGGCTATGTTCGTCATATTAATCTTCCAACACTTAGTTATTTCCGTTGCCTTTTTACTTTGCTTTTATTTTACTTTGCATCTTTATCATAAAAATACCAAAAATATTCTCTTATCATATCTATCAGATCTCACTCTCGTAAGTGACCGTGTAGGGATTGACAACCCCTTATCGCATTGGTTGCGAGGATTTATTTGTTTTGTGTAGGTTGAGGGACTCACACGTAGCCTCCTACTGGATTGATACCTTGGTTCTCAAAAACTGAGGGTAATACTTATGCTACTTTGCTGCATCACCCTTTCCTCTTCAAGGGAAAACCAATGTAGTGCTCAAGAGGTAGCAAGAAGGATTTCTGGCGCCGTTGCCGGGGAGGTCTACGAAAAAGTCAACATACCAAGTACCCATCACAAACCCTTATCTCCCGCATTACATTATTTGCCATTTGCCTCTCGTTTTCCTCTCCCCCACTTCACCCTTGTTGTTTTATTCGCCCTCTCTCTCTATCCTCCCTCTCTTTCTCCATTTGCCTCTTTTTTGCCCGTTCCTCGTTTGCTTGTGTGTTGGATTGCTTGTTTGTCACGATGGCTCAAGATAGCACTAAATTGTGTGACTTTACCAATACCATTAACATGATTTTATTAGCACTCCGCTTGCTCCTCTTACCGATGCTGAATCTTGTGAAATTACTGCTGCCTTGCTGAATCTTTTCATGAAAGATCCATTTTCTGGCCTTCCTAGTGAAGATGCCGCTACCCATCTAAATAGCTTCATTGATTTGTGTGATATGCAAAAGAAGAAAGATCTGGACAATGATATTGTTAAATTGAAGCTATTTCCTTTTTCGCTTAGATATCGTGCTAAAGCTTGGTTTTTGTCTTTGCCTTAAAATAGTATTGATTCTTGGAATAAGTGCAAAGATGCTTTTATCTCTAAGTATTTTCCTCCTGCTAATATCATCTCTCTTAGAAACGATATTATGAATTTTAAGCAACTTGATCATGAACATGTTGCACGAGCTTGGGAGAGGATGAAATTAATGATATGTAATTTCCCAACACATGGTTTAAATTTGTGGATGATTATACAAAAATTTTATGCCAGATTGAATTTTGCTTCTAGAAATCTTTTAGATTCGGCTGCGGGAGGCACCTTTATGGAAATCACTTTAGGAGAAGCTACTAAACTCCTAGATAATATTATGGTTAATTATTTTCAATGGCACACTGGAAGATCTACTAATAAAAAAGTGCATTCGATAGAAGAAATTAATGTTTTGAGTGGAGAGTTGGATGAACTTATGAAATTATTTTCTACTAAGAGTGTTTCTTCTGATCCTAATGATATGCCTTTGTCTACTTTGATTGAGAATAATAATGAATCTATGGATGTGAATTTTGTTGGTAGGAATAATTTTGGTAACAACGCGTATAGAGGAAACTTTAATCCTAGGCCTTATCCTAGTAATTCCTCTAATAATTATGGTAATTCCTACAACAATTCTTATGGAAATTTTAATAAGATGCCCTCTGAATTTGAGACTAGTGTTAAGGAATTTATGAATTCACAAAAGAATTTCAATGCTTTGCTTGAAGAGAAACTGCTTAAAGTTGATGATTTGGCGAGGAACGTTGATAGAATTTCTCTTGATGTTGATTTTTTAAAACTTAGATCTATTCATCCTAAGCATGATATCAATGAGTCTCTCAAAGCCATGAGAATTTCTATTGATGAGTGCACGGAAAGAACCGCTAGGATGCGTGCTAAGAAAGATTCATTTATAAGAGCGTGTTCTTCTAGTTTCCATGATAATAAAGATGAAGATCTAAAAGTTATTGATGTGTCCCCTATTAAATCTTTGTTTTGCAATATGAATCTTGATAATGATGGGACTGAATATGATCCACCTTTACCTAGAAGGCGTTCTAAAAATTCGGAGTTTTTAGATCTTGATGCTAAATTTGATAAAAGTGGGATTGAAGAGATGAAAACTCTAGATGTTAATGAACCTACTATTTTGGATTTGAAGAAATTTAATTATGATAGCTGCTCTTTGATAGATTGTATTTCCTTGTTGCAATCCGTGCTAAATTCTCCCCATGCTTATAGTCAAAATAAAGCTTTTACCAAACATATCGTTGATGCTTTGATGCAATCTTATGAGGAAAAACTTGAGTTGGAAGCTTCTATCCTTTGAAAACTTTATGATGAGTGGGAACCAACTATTAAAATTAAAATTAAAGATCATGAATGCTATGCTTTGTGTGATTTGGGTGCTAGTGTTTCCACGATTCCAAAGACTTTGTGTGATTTGTTAGGTTTCCGTGATTTTGATGATTTCTCTTTAAACTTGCACCTTGCGGATTCCACTATTAAGAAACCTATGGGAAGAATTAATGATGTTCTTATTGTTGAAAATAGGAACTATGTGCTCGTAGATTTTATTGTTCTTGACATAAACTGCAATCCTTCTTGTCCAATTATTCTTGGTAGACCTTTCCTTAGAACGATTGGTGCAATTATTGATATAAAGGAAGGAAATATTAGATTCCAATTTCCATGAAGGAAAGGCATTGAACACTTTCCTAGAAATAAAATTAAATTACCTTATGAATCTATTATGAGAGCCACTTATGGATTTCCTACCAAAGATGGCAATACCTAGATCTATCCTTGCTTTTTATGCCTAGCTAGGGGCGTCAAACGATAGCGCTTGTTGGGAGGCAACCCAATTTAATTTTTATTCCTTGCTTTTTGCCCCTGTTTAGTTATAAATAATTTATCTTGCATCTGTTTTGGTTGTGTTTTTTGTTTTTAATTAGTATTTGTGCCAAGTAGAACCGTTGGGAACACTTGGGGAAAGTCCTGTTAATCTTGCTGTAAAAAACAGAAACTTTAGCGCTCACGAAAACTGCTTCCATTTTTATTTGGAAAGTTCTATTTAGTTAATTCTTTTTGAATATGATTAATATATAAATTCCTCACGTCCAGCAATTTATTTTAGAATTTTTGGGGTTCCAGATCTTGCACCAGATACAGATTACTACAGACTGTTCTGTTTTTGACAGATTCTGTTTTCCGTGTGTTGTTTGCTTATTTTGATGAATCTATGGCTAGTAAACTAGTTTATAAACTATAGAGAAGTTGGAATAAAGTAGGTTTAACACCAATATAAAAAATAATGAGTTCATTACAGTACCTTAAGTGGTGTTTTGTTTTTATTTCGCTAACGGAGCTCACAAGATTTTCTACTTTAAGTTTTGTGTTGTGAAGTTTTCAAGTTTTGGGTAAGGATTTGATGGATTATGGAACAAGGAGTGGCAAGAGCCTAAGCTTGGGGATGCCCATGGCACTCCCACGATAATCTAAGGACACCAAAAAGCCAAATCTTGGGTATGCCCCAGAAGGCATCCCCTCTTTCGTCTACTTCCATCGGTAACTTTACTTGGAGCTATATTTTTATTCACCACATGATATGTGTCTTGCTTGGAGTGTCTTGTATGCTTTGAGTCTTTTATTTTTAGTTCACCACAATCATATTTGCTGTACACACCTTTTGAGAGAGACACACATGATTCGGAAATTATTAGAATACTCTAGTACTTCACTTATATCTTTTAGAGCACGGTGGTGGATTTGTTTTATAGAAACTATAGATCTCTCATGCTTCACTCAGATTATTTTGGGAGTCTCAAATAGCATGGTAATTTGCTTAAATAATCCTAATATGCTAGGTATTCAAGATTAGTAAAAACTTCCTTATGAGTATTTTGAATACTAAGAGAAGTTTGATGCTTGATGATTGTTTTGAGATACGGAGGTAGTGATATTAAAGTTGTGCTAGTTGAGTAGTTGTGAATTTGAGAAATACTTGTGTTGAAGTTTGCAAGTCCTGTAGCATGCACGTATGGTAAACATTATGTAACAAATTCGAAACATGAGGTGTTCTTTGATTGTCCTCCTTATGAGTGGCGGTCGGGGATGAGCGATGGTCTTTTCCTACCAATCTATCCACCTAGGAGCATGCGCGTAGTGCTTGGTTTTTGATGACTTGTAGATTTTTGCAATAAGTATGTGAGTTCTTTATGACTAATGTTAAGTCCATGGATTATACGCACTCTCAGCTTTCCATCATTGCCAGCCTCTTCGGTACCGTGCATTGCCCTTTCTCACATAGAGAGTTGGTGCAAACTTCGTTGGTGCATCCAAACCCCGTGATATGATACGCTCTTTCACACATAAACCTCCTTATATCTTCCTCAAAACAGCCACCATACCTACCTATTATGGCATTTACATAGCATTCCGAGATATATTGCCATGCAACTTTCCACCATCCCATTCATCATGACACGTTCATCATTATCATATTGTTTAGCATGATCATGTAGTTGACATAGTATTTGTGGCAAAGCCACCATTCATAATTTTTCATACATGTCACTCTTTGTTCATTGCATATCCCGGTACACCGTTGGAGGCATTCATATAGAGTCATACCTTGTTCTAGTACCGAGTTGTAAACATTGAGTTGTAAATAAATAGAAGTGTGATGATCATCATTTAATAGAGCATTGTCCCAATAAAAAAAGAGAAAGGCCAAATAAAAAAGAAGAAGGCCCAAAAAAAGAAACGAAAAGGGACAATGCTACTATCCTTTTTTTTCCACACTTGTGCTTCAAAGTAGCACCATGATCTTCATGATAGAGAGTCTCTTGTTTTGTCACTTTCATATACTAGTGGGAATTTTTCATTATAGAACTTGGCTTGTATATTCCAACAATGGGCCTCCTCAAGTTCCCTAGGTCTTCGTGAGCAAGCAAGTTGGATACACACCCACTAGTTTCTTTTGTTGAGCTTTCATACATTTATAGCTCTAGTGCATCCGTTGCATGGCAATCCCTACTCCTTGCATTAACATCAATCGATGGGCATCTCCATAGCTCATTGATTAGCCTCGTTGATGTGAGACTTTCTCCTTTTTGTCTTCTCCACATAACCCCCATCATTATACTCTATTCCACCCATAGTGCTATATCCATGGCTCACGCTCATGTATTGTGTGAAGGTTTATAAAGTTTGAGATTACTAAAGTATGAAATAATTGCTTGGCTTGTCATCGGGGTTGTGCATGATGAGTGCATTCTTGCGTGACGAAAATGGAGCATGACTAAACTATATGATTTTGTAGGGATGAACTTTCTTGGCCATGTTATTTTGAGAAGACAAAATTGCTTAGTTAGTATGCTTGAATTATTATTATTTCTATGTCAATATTAAACGTTTATCTTGAATCTTTCGGATCTGAATATTCATGCCACAATTAAGAACAATTACATTGAAATTATGCCTAGTAGCATTCCTCATCAAAAATTCTGTTTTTATCATTTACCTACTCGAGGACGAGCAGGAATTAAGCTTGGGGATGCTTGATACGTCTCCAACGTATCTATAATTTTTGATTGCTCCATTCTATATTATCTTCTGTTTTGGACATTATTGGGCTTTATTATTCACTTTTATATTATTTTTGGGACTAACCTATTAACCGGAGGCCCAGCCCAGAATTGCTGTTTTTTTGCCTATTTCAGAGTTTCACGGAAAAAGAATATCAAACGGAGTCCAAACGGAATGAAACCTTTGGGAACGTGATTTTCGGAACGAACATGATCCAGGAGACTTGGATCCTATGTCAAGCAACCAACAGGGAAGCCACGAGGTAGGGGGCGCGCCTACCCCCTGTCGGTGTCAAAATCAGCGGATCTCGGGTAGGGGGTCCCGAACTGTGTGTCTAAGGCGGATGGTAACAGGAAGCAGGGGACACGATGTTTTACCCAGGTTCGGACCCTCTTGATGGAGGTAAAACCCTATGTCCTGCTTGATTAATATTGATGATATGGGTAGTACAAGAGTAGATCTACCACGAGATCAGAGAGGCTAAACCCTAGAAGCTAGGCTATGGTATGATTGTATGTTGTCGTACGGACTAAAACCCTCCGGTTTATATAGACACCGGAGGGGGCTAGGGTTACACAAGGTCGGTTACAAAGGAGGAGATATACATATCCGTATTGCCTAGCTTGCCTTCCACGCCAAGTAGAGTCCCATCCGGACACGAGACGAAGTCTTCAATCTTGTATCTTCATAGTCTAACAGTCCAGCCAAAGGATACAGTCCGGCTATCCGGATACCCCCTAATCCAGGACTCCCTCAGTAGCCCCCGAACCAGGCTTCAATGACGATGTGTCCGGCGCGCAGTATTGTGTTCGGCATTGCAAGGCGGGTTCTTCTCCATCTTCCGAATGTTTGTAAAGTAGTGTCCGGTCCCATAAGTGTTTGGACCTCTTGGCTTCTGTGCCCAATAAGGGCTGTCTCCCATGCGTCGAATGAATACGAGGCACCAGGGCGTTTTTACACTCACCCCGCTAGCCAGATAAATAAATTGTCTATTAAAGGGATGGGAATCCTTAGATCCAATCCATACCATCCTCCCCCAGCGAGAATCCATCAGAGCGTGTTTCGGGAAGATCCATTCCAACATGGCCGACCTCCGTAGCTCCTCCTCCCGCACCCGTAGCCCTAAGCCCGGTGATTGGGAGAGGTGTTCAGTCCCGCACAGTCGATTAGTCGAACTGCAGACTAAGGGATTTCTCCCTCCAGCGTATATGGTGCCCGTTCGAGCCGGGCTTGCCACGTACAATGGCGGGGAGCAAGAAGAGAGCTTTCCCTGCCCCTCTATGGGGGAACGGGTCTGCCTTGTCCCCTATCTATTAAGAGGACTCGGATTTCCAATTCATCTGTTCCTCCGCGGGCTCCTGGAGTTCTACGGCCTCCAATTACACAATTTCACCCCGCCTCCATCTTACATATCGCTGGCTATGTTGCTCTCTGCGAGTTGTTCCTGGGCTGCGAGGCTCACTTTGAGCTGTGGAAAAGGCTATTTTGCCTCGTCCCTCGCACATAGAGGGGGTCACTTTATCAAGTGGGCGGAGCCGAAATATGGTGCATCGCCGATACCGGATACCTGTCCGGTACCCCGAAGAAGTCGTCCGAAGACTGGCCTTCAGAATGGTTTTATATGGAGGACGTTACCCTTCCGGACCCTATTCGGCGGGGTCTTCCCGAGTTCAACAATGCTCCTCTAAAGAAACGCCAAAGTTGGAGCCCACGGAGCCCCTAGGTGGAAGACAGCAAAGAAGTCCTCTATCTGATGAACCGGATCAAAGCTCTGGCTAAATCAGGATTGACAATAATCGAAGTTATGTCGATTTGCATAATGCGGGGAGTGCAGCCACTTCAATATCATGGGCACCCCTTGTGGTGTTATAATGGGGCGGATGACGCCACCTGCTGCGGGCGTAAGGGTCCGGACAATGCTGCTGCTCTAGCGAAAATTCTATCTGAACTGTTCAAGGGTGAGGAAGAGGAGTTCACCCGCATCAAGCCACGGGATGGATTCTCCATGTACAATCCTCCAAGCTGGGTAAGTTATGTCTCCCAGCTCCCATTTTTCCCGCATTCTTTGTCGTAAGTATTCACCTTGCCACTTTGCGTCAGGAACTGCGAAAAGCCATAAAGGAGGTCAGCAGCCCCTCTCCACAACCAGAGGACCCTGACCGGGCCCTCGACTCCGGACTCGAAGAAGATTCGGTTATATCCGTGGAGCTGATAGACCGGCAGTTCTATCAGTTAAGCTGCGACGATGCCATGGTGGCCATTACGGCCGACTATCCTGGACCGCTCCCTGCATCGCATGTAAGAAAAACCAAAAATCCCAACTCCAAAACTAGGATCCCCTTTTAGACACTTCACCCACCATATACACATGGCATTTTTACAGGGAAGGCATTCGGGACGTCCTGCCGAACCCGCAGCAACGCGCGAACAGGAGGCACCGAGGCCGGGTAGGCCAAAAGGAAGGCGGTCAGGACGGAGACGCCGGCGCAAAGGTATAACAAACCCCGCTCCGTGGTTGTCGTCTTTCTCGAAATATAATGACGCCCATGTTTCTTTAACAGAAAAAATGCTCGCCGGAATATGTCCGGCGATGTTACTAATCACGCTTCCACCAGCCGGGCGCCAGGACCGGACATAGAAGAGGAAGCCGATATGCGGCAGGCACCGGATAATCCCCCTACAGAGTATGCGGATAGATTATCCGCTACTAACTCAGAAGTGGAAAGCGCCATGAATCATAGGCGCCGCCGGGCCGTACTCCGAGACGCTTGTTTCTCACCAGAGACATTTGATGCCTTTAATTCCGGAGAGGCGTACCTCCATGCTCCTCAAGATGGTCTAGCCAGAGCCACGGATCAGTATGTAAAGGATGTACGGGTAAGTAAATTTGATGATTTATATGTACCAGTAGCCCCTGAGACTTGAAACAGTTAGCAAAACTGATTTAAGGATCATCTTTATTGTGCAGGTTCTTACAGAGAAGAATACTAGGCTGTCACAGGAGCTAGAGGAATGCAAGACCCAGTTGCGGGCTGCTGTGGCCGCATTGCAGGAACCGAAAAAAGTCACCTGCTGGTAACATTTAGTTTACAGAATGATGGTTACCATATAATGTGCGGCATGGCTACAGATCTAAAACAGATGTTGCAGATGAATCCGGAGAAAATCCGAAGGACCAGCATGTTATGCGACAGCTAGAGGCTGGCAAACGCGTGCTGACTGAGGTTAGGCACGAGAAAAACAATCTCCAAGACGCCAATATTAAGCTGAGCGTGGAACTAAAAGACGTTCGGGGCCAGCTTGTAGACTCCGAGAAGGAGAATAAGCGTCTTCGGCGCGGCATTTTCAGTAAGTTCTTGAATGAATCCTTTTAAAGGAGTTCGGCGAAGAAGCCGACTAACAGCGTTATGTCTGTAGGTATGCTGACGGGTCGTCCCGTGGAGGAAATGCCCGGGTCTGCGGGTGATCTTCTGTCCGAGCTGTCACATCTGCATGAACAAGTTCGGCAAGTAATGCAGGGTGTTGCCCAGGCCTTGTGGCCGTCCGTCTCCCTGCCAGAGGGCGTTGCCGAGCTTGCGGAGAAGCTCAAGGGAGCACGGCGGCGCTTCCTATTATGGAAGATATTAGCCTGCCGACAGGGTGCCAGAGAAGCCTGGGCCATGGTGAAGACGCGGTATACCAAGGCAGACCCAAATCACATGGCCGAGGTCGGACCTATGGGGCCCGACGGGAAAGAGATCCCCGTTAGCTTAGTTTATGGGCAAGTAGAATTAGCCGCAAAGTATTCTCAACAGGATTGTAAGCTAGACCGCCTGTTGGATGGTATAGAAGAGGAATTTAGTCAGTCTGCATGACTATGTAATTAAAATGACATGTATAATGCCTTCTAGCCGGATTGTAGATCATTTGTCGTTGCGAACCTTTTTGCTTCAACCTCCGGGCCCAATAGTCCGGAGTGTATCCGAATACCCACTCAGTTATATAAGAATCGGGGTATGCGTGGAGACCAGGCGTAGGGGTCATTAGTGCTTTATCAGACAAGTGCCCAACTAGTTATGTTATATTACATGGGTAGTAAGAAACATATTCCAGGGAGAATAGTTCCGTTAAGGGTTCCTTTCCCTGGGTAAGCATGCCCTAAAGTGCATGTCCGGACTGCGATAGGAAACGCAGGAAAAACATCTAGGGGCAGATATGGACAATAAATAAAAATCATCTTTTGTTCACCGACCGAATATTCCCTTAAGAACGCTAGCTTTCGGCTTCACCCAGTCTGAGGTACACATCCGGCTGACCCGGCAGTAACAATCGCAGAGGTGCTCCCCTTATGCCCTAGCCGAATTAACAGGAACGTAGGGCATAAATACAAGAGCCAGGCAACCCAGCTTGGCCAAAACTTACGTCATATCGATGCATATAATGGTGAAAAAAGGTACATGCGGAAGTATAACACATGTGTGGGACATGAAGCCCAGATAAATAATTTAAGCTTCTGCGAAATAAGCCCCCAGGTATGAAGAGTGCGGCTAGCGCATCTGTAATGTGCAGGCGAGGCACAAGGTGACCCTTGAAGGCCTAGAGAAATAATAAAAGAAAGAAAGAAAGAGAAACAAGACAGATAATGTATATGCAGAAAATGGACAAAGGGAGGGGACTAACATAGAGTCCGGTGCTAGGCGTAGAATCTTCGGAGACTGGCCGCGTTCCATGGGTTCGGCTCGAGTCGACTAGTCGATGCATCCCACAGTCGGTACGCTCCACCAGTCAGAACTTGGTCAATAATGAAGGGACCTTCCCATTTGGGCTCGAGCTTGTTCTTTTTCTTATCCAACAGGCGTAGAACTAGTTCGCCAACGTTATAAGTTTTGGCCCGTACTTCTCTGCTTTGGTATCTGCGAGCCTGTTGCTGATAAAATGCGGAACGGGCTTTGGCTATGTCACGCTCCTCCTCCAGGATGTCCAGACTGTCTTGCCAATCGAGCTCGGCTTCTCTTTCTTCATACGTGCGCACTCGAGGTGAGTCATGAATTATGTCACAGGGCTCGTCGAGGTTTGTATGTTATGTCAAATGGGAGGAGCTCAATGGCCCATTTTGGCAATCCGGCCCGTAGCGTCGCGGTTGTTTATAATATCATTAAGTGGCACTTCCGAGGCTACTGTAATCGAACACTCTTGAAAGTAGTGGCGCAGCTTCCGCGATGCCATGAATACCGCATATGCTATCTTTTGGTAATGCGGGTACCGTGATTTGCATGGAGTGAGGACAGTGGATACATAGTATACCGGCTTTTGAAGATGGAATTTATGTCCGTCCGCTTCCCGTTTGACAACGAGCACCGCGCTTACAACTTGATGAGTTGCCGCAATGTACAATAGCATTGGTTCGCCGATGTTTGGCATGGCCAGGATTGGGTTGGTTGCCAAGATGGCCTTTATTTCTTCCAATCCGGCTGTGGCCGCGTCCGTCCACTCGAAGTGTTCGGTGCGCCGAAGGAGGAAAGGGATAAAGCCTTTTCTCCTAAGCGGGAGATAAAGCGGCTTAGGGCCGCCACGCATCCAGCTAACTTCTGGATTTGTTTGAGGTCTGTTGGGGTAGCCAACTGTGACAAAGCTCGGATTTTGGCCGGATTAGCTTCAATACCTCTACTGGAGACAATGAAACCCAGGAGCTTTCCGGCTGGTACGCCGAAAACGCATTTTTCCGGATTGAGCTTGATGTCGTATGTTCGGAGGTTGTCGAATGTGAGCCTCAAGTCGTCTATCAAAGAGTCGACGTGTTTGGTTTTGACGACCACATCATCTATGTATGCCTCTACTGTTTTGCCGATTTGTTTCTCCAGACATGTCTGAATCATGCGCTGATATGTTGCACCGGCGTTTTTGAGCCCGAAAGGCATTGTGTTAAAACAGAAGGGACCGTATGGTGTGATGAATGCCGTTGCGGCTTGGTCGGACTCCGCCATCTTGATTTGGTGGTAACCAGAGTATGCATCGAGGAAACACAATGACTCGTGTCCTGTGGTAGCATCAATGATTTGATCGAGGCGTGGGAGGGGTAAGGGATCCTTTGGGCAAGCTTTATTGAGGTCTTTGAAATCGACACAAAGGCGCCAGGATTTGTCCATCTTTGGTACCATCACTAGGTTTGCTAGCCAGTCTGATGTTTTATTTCTCTGATGAATCCGGCCTCCAATAACTTGGCTAGTTCCTTTCCCATGGCCTGTCTCTTAGGTTCGGAGAAACGCCGAAGAGTTTGCTTGACCGGCTTGAATCCCTTTAGGATATTGAGGCTATGCTCGGCCAGCCTGCATGGGATTCCTGGCATGTCTGAGGGATGCCAGGACAATATGTCCCAGTTCTCGCGCAGGAACTCTCGTAGTGCGGCGTCCACCGCGGGGTTTAACTGTGCCCCGATGGAGGCTGTTTTTGTAGGGTCTGTTGGGTGGACTTGGAATTTGACTATTTCATCCACTGGTTTAAAAGAGGTGGACTTGGATCTCTTGTCGAGTATGACGTCGTCCCTGTCCACTATGGAGCGTAGCGTGGTTAATTCCTCGGTCGAGAGGGCTTCGGATAATGCCTCGAGGGCCAGTGCAGCTGTTTTGTTTTCGGCGCGGAGTGCTATGTCCGGATCGCTGGCGAGAGTGATGATTCCGTTGGGCCCGGGCATTTTGAGCTTCATGTACCCGTAATGGGGTACGGCTTGGAAGATTGTGAACGCCTCCCATCCTAAAAGAGCGTGATAACCACTGCTGAACGGGGCCACTTGGAATGTAATTTCTTCGGACCTGTAATTATCCGACGTGCCGAATACCACATCTAGTGTGATTTTCCCAGCACAGCATGCTTCCCGACTGGGGATGATTCCTCTGAAGGTTGTGCTACTTTGCTCAATGCGGTTCCAGTCTATTTCCATCTTTTGAAGAGTTTCATCATAGATGAGGTTTAATCCGCTGCCGCCGTCCATGAGTACTTTGGTGAGTCGAAAGCCATCCACAATTGGACAGAGGACCAGTGCGGCTGGTGCTCGGGCTGTTTAGAATTTAGGTTCATCATTGGCATTGAAGGTAATAGCTGTGTCACCCCATGGATTTATTGCTGCTACGTGGCAGATTTCAGCCATGCTGCAGAGTGTTCGCTTGCGCCTATTATTTGACATGAAGGTCTCAAATACTGTTAACACCGTATTGTTATCCACGGGATGGTGCTCTGTGGTATTTGGGAGAAGAAGATCCTCACCACTTTTGGCCACCTGCCGGAGTATCCAACATGCTCTCAGGCTGTGCGTTGGTATTGTATCCGCTGTACTATGAATTTTGCAGGGTCCGTTGAGCCATCCCTCCAGTACGGTTCCATGCCCTGTAGAGGGTTTTTGCTTTTTGGTAGTTGACCCGGGTGTATTATTATAATGCACCCTTTTATTTCGGACTAGGTTTGTATTCAGGGCCGGATTATCCCAAAAGCTTGTTTCGGTTTTCCAGGCACTTTCCATCACACAGTACTTTCGTACTATGGATGCCAAGTCAGCAAAGCGTGATATGTCACGGCGACTTAAGGCGTTAAGGATTCCCTTGTCTGTGCAATTATTGCAGAAAAGTGAGACTTCATTTTCCTCGCGACAGTCCTTAACCTTCTTCAATACAAGGAGGAATCTGGCCCAATAATGATGTATTGTTTCATGGGGCTCTTGCCTGATGTGGGAAAGATCGTTTATGTCTGGGTGGGTGGGTGGATTTGAGTCCGAATTCCTACCCGATCTGAGACCCAGGGGCCGAGGAGTTTCCAATCTTGGAAGTTCGGGTTCTGGAGTGTTACCCGATGAATTTGGCCCGCTACCTGATTCTAGGTTCAGGGCTTGGGTGATGTCCTCCCGTAAGCGGGTATCCTGCTCCGAGAGCTCAGGAATCCGGAAATAGTTAGTCTTCAAAATAGAGTAAGAGTTGCCGCATTGTTCCTCCACCACCGCAACGTGATGGATGACCGGTGGAGAGTTAATCTCCCTTTGATCGGGTTTAAGCCCAATCCGATCATAGTCCGTAGCGACTCCCAAGGCGGCGATGCGATCCAAGAGTTCGTTTAGGGAAGAGAACTCCATTGGATCCATCTGCTCGGCAACTTATGAGCCGACGTGGAGGCTGTTTTGATGACCCGAGAAGTCATCGTCGGTGCAGCGGCCGAACGAGCAGTCATGACGAAATTGCCTAGCCGGAGAGTTTGGCCGACAGCCAGAGCTCCCCCGGCGGTAATGTTGCTTTTAACAACGAGACGAGGCATCCTTCCTTATGGCGACGTCACAGAGGAACTCTCAATGAAAGCACCAATGTCGGTGTCAAAACCGGCGGATCTCGGGTAGGGGGTCCCGAACTGTCCTCTAAGGCGGATGGTAGCAGGAAGCAGGGGACACGATGTTTTACCTAGGTTCGGGCCCTCTTGATGGAGGTAAAACCCTATGTCTTGCTTGATTAATATTGATGATATGGGTAGTACAAGAGTAGATCTACCACGTGATCAGAGAGGCTAAACCCTAGAAGCTAGCCTATGGTATGATTGTATATTATCCTACGGACTAAAACCCTCCGGTTTACATAGACACCGGAGGGGGATAGGGTTACACAAGGTCGGTTACAGAGGAGGAGATATACATATCTGTATTGCCTAGCTTGCCTTCCACGCCAAGTAGAGTCCCATCTGGACATGAGACGAAGTCTTCAATCTTGTATCTTCATAGTCTAACAGTCCGGCCAAAGGGTACAGTCAGGCTATCCGGATACCCCCTAATCCACGACTCCCTCACCCCCCAGGAGCGCCCTCCACCCTCGTGGGTCCCCTATTGCTCCACCAACGTACTCCTTCCTCCTATATATACCTACGTACCCCCAAACGATCAGAGACGGATCCAAACCCCTAATTCCATTGCCGTAACTTTCTGTATCCACGAGATCCCATCTTGGGGCCTGTTCCGGAGCTCCACCGGAGGGGGCATCGATCATGGAGGGCTTCTACATCAACACCATAGCCTCTCCGATGATGTGTTAGTAGTTTACCTCAGACCTTCGGGTCCATAGTTATTAGCTAGATGGCTTCTTCTCTCTTTTTGGATCTCAATACAAAGTTCTCCCCCTCTCTTGTGGAGATCTATTCGATGTAATCTTCTTTTGTGGTGTGTTTGTTGAGACCGATGAATTGTGTGTTTATGATCAAGTTTATCTATGAACAATATTTGAATCTTCACTGAATTCTTTTATGTATGATTGGTTATCTTTGCAAGTCTCTTCGAATTATCAGTTTGGTTTGCCATACTAGATTGATCTTTCTTGCAATGGGAGAAGTGCTTAGCTTTGGGTTCAATCTTGCGGTGTCCTTTCCCAGTGACAGTAGGGGCAGCAAGGCACGTATTGGATTGTTGCCATCGAGGATAACAAGATGGTTTTTTTTATCATATTGCATGAATTTATCCCTCTACATCATGTCATCTTGCTTAAAGCGTTACTCTATTCTTATGAACTTAATACTCTAGATGCATGCTGGATAGCAGTCGATGTGTGGATTAATAGGAGTAGATGCAGGCAAGAGTCGGTCTACTTGTCTCGGGCGTGATGCCTATATACATGATCATACCTAGATATTCTCATAACTATGCTCAATTCTGTCAATTGCTCAACAGTAATTTGTTCACCCACCGTAAAATACTTATGCTCTTGAGAGAAGCCACTAGTGAAACCTATGGCCCCCGGGTCTATCTTCATCATATTAATCTTCCAACACTTAGTTACTTCCGTTGCCTTTTTACTTTGCTTTTATTTTACTTTGCATCTTTACCATAAAAATACCAAAAATATTATCTTATCATATCTATCAGATCTCACTCTCGTAAGTGACCGTGTAGGGATTGACAACCCCTTATCACGTTGGTTGTGAGGATTTATTTGTTTTGTGTAGGTGCGAGGGACTCGCGCGTAGCCTCCTACTGGATTGATACCTTGGTTCTCAAAAACTGAGGGAAATACTTACGCTACTCTGCTGCATCACCCTTTCCTCTTCTAGGGAAAACCAACATAGTGCTCAAGAGGTAGCATACTACCAGGGCCATCAAGGGAGCTGCGCTTGCTGATTTCGTAGCAGAATGGACAGACGCCCCGGCGCTTGAAGAAGGCGAAGACCAGTCCCTCTCGCTGGGAAGCAAGGCGCCTGACGGCTGGGTCATGTATTTCGATGGTGCCTTCGCGCGCCAGGGCGTGGGGCTGGAGCAGTACTCATCTTGCCCACTCAGGACAAGCTCTACTACACCGTGCAACTCTACTTCCAGCCGGGCAAGAAGGTCTCCAACAACATTGCAGAATATGAAGGCCTCATAGCCGGCCTGAAGGCTGCGGCAGCGCTAGGGGTGAAGCGTCTCACTATCAGGGGCGACTCACAGCTCCTCGTCAACTTCTCCAACAAGGTATACGAGCCGAAGGACGAGCACATGGAAGCATACCTCGCGGAGGTGCGCAAGATGGAGAAGCAATTTCTGGGCCTGGAGTTGCAGCACGTGCCCCGAGGCACCAACAAGGAAGCTGACGACATTGCTAGAAGAGCATCCAAGCGACAGCCCCAGGAGCCTTGCGTCTTCGAGGAGCTGCTCTTCAAGCCATCAGCAACGCCACCTCTTTCATGAACAGCTCATCCTCGGGAGAAACTCCCGCAGTTGCCTACCACAGGAGCCCCAGCCTATGGCCCGACCTCTGGAGAGCGCATACTCCTGGCGCTCGAGCCCCAGGAGGGATGCTGGACCAAGGAATTCAAGGAATACGTGATGCAAGGGGTGTTGCCGGAGAAGGAGGAGGATGCGGAGCGCGTGGCCCGTCAGGCCACAGCATACTGCATCCAGGACGGTGAGTTATACAGGAAGCGACCAAATGACGTTTCACTGTGTTGTATCTCCAGGGAACAGGGGAAAGAGCTGATAGCTGACATACACAGCGGGGACTATGGGCACCACTCATCGTCGCGAGCCCTCGTCGGCAAGGTATTCCGAAGTGTATTCTACTGGCCTACAACGCTCAACGACATGGCTGAGCTAGTGAAGTCCTGCGAGGCCTGCCAATTCCATGCCAAGCAGATCCATCAGCCAGCTCAGGGCCTCCAGACCATTCCACTCTCGTGGCCGTTCACGGTCTGGGGTCTGGATATTCTGGGCCCATTCCCTCGGGCGCCTGGGGACTATCGATACCTCTACGTCGCCATCGACAAGTTCACTAAGTGGCCGGAGGTTGAAGCCGTCCGCGCCATCCCAGTTGGCTCTGCAGTCAAGTTCAACAAGGGCCTCGTGTGCCGTTTTGGGATCCCCAACCGCATCATCACCGATAACGGCTCGCAGTTCACTAGTAATCTCTTCAAGTCATATTGTGCTAACCATGGAACGCAGATCTGCTATGCCTCGGTAGCACACCCCAGGAGCAATGGCTAGGCCGAACATGCCAACGTGGACGTCCTGAGGGGCCTCAAGACTAGGACCTTCAAGAAGAAGCTCGAAGCCTGCGGCAGGGGCTGGCACGATGAGCTCCAGTCTGTGTTGTGGTCGATACGCACCACCGCCACCAAGCCAACGGGCGAAACCCCGTTCTTCCTCATCTAGGGAGCAGAAGCAGTCCTCCCTCACGATGTCAAGCATCGCTCTGCATGGGTCCTGGCCTTTGATGAGACACAGCAGGACGCCACATGGGGGATGGACCTCGTGCTAGGGGAGGAACGTCGCCGCGAGGCTGCACTACGGGCGGCAAGATACCAGCAGGCACTGCGGAGGTACTATTGTCGCAGCGTCCGCTCCAGGACTCTTGAGGTGGGTGACCTCGTCCTGAAGCGGGTGCTCTCCAGGGAGGGGCTGCATAAGCTCTCACCCATGTGGGAGGGCCCGTTCAAGGTCGTCCACGTCTCCAGGCCTGGCGCCGCGCGCCTGGAGACGCAGGACGGGGTACCCGTCCAGAACGCTTGGAACATCCAACACCTCCGTAAGTTCTACCCATGAAGAAAGGCCCAATGCCTGTGATGAAGGCCCGGTGCCTGTGAAGAAAGGCCTAGTGCCTATGAAGCAAGGCCCCGTGTCTGTGAAGAATCGCCGCCCGTGACACTCTCACATAATAATGAGTGGGGTTGTACATGCCCCGGAGCCTCAGGAGAGCCGCCCTTGGGCCTCGAGGGCTCCCTCCCATGCCGAGTGGCAGCACTTAGCTCCGCGCTGGTGAGAAGACGTCGAAGACTAGACTAGGTGCCGGACGCGGCTTTTCATTTGCTTTCCGAAGTTGGCTCGCCCCTCTTTTAATTGAAATTTGCTTTCTGGTGTCTCTTGCTGGTCCCGTTTTATCGATTTCTGCCTCTCTTTCTGCCTTCGCCTCTTTGGTTGACCTGTACTCTCCCTCACATCCCACGCGAGGGGGCTGAACAGGTACCTTTGCGAGCTTCCTCCTTCTATCTTTTCGCGAGGCACCTTCGTTCGAGCCCACAAGCTGGCGCACCTCTCCTAATCCATGCCCCACGGGTATCGCAACGCGAAGCGCCGAGTCAAGGCCAGCGGCGCCTATGACCAACATAACATAACGATTGAGATCATAGTTCGATACACGCCCCTCCGGGGCCCATTCTGGTTTCTTTCTGATGCAGTAAGGAAAAGAAGAACAAAATAGAAGCGGTGCCTACAGCGGTCCACGGGGGCAGGCCCCAGCGCCCTACTGAGCTCAGCCGGAGCCCTCCTTGTGCTTCACGAAGGCGCGGCGACAAGACGACCCACCACTGTCTTCGAAGCGGGCACGGCAGCATGGCGGCTGGCCGTAGCCGCCACCGCTAGAGTTGTCATTGGGGCAAGAGCTGCCGTAGCTGGACGAGACGCGGTTGGCACCAAGGGCGGGTTCGCCCTCATCCTCGTCGCTGCCGTCGCCAAGGCCGAGCACCTCCTCGCCGTCGTTCACCTCAGGGCAGCACCCAGTGCGGTGACCATCTTCCCCAAACACCCTCACATAGAGGGTCGCGTCGCCGTCGTACTTGAAGTGAAGGGTGCACCACCTGCCCAGGCCGCGCGGGCGGGCGAACGTCTGCCAACTGTGGGACAGAGCTATATTGCCCGCGGCGGAGACCTCGACCGCGACCCAGGAAGCCCTACTGCAGCAGCCGTCTGCCTGTAGCCAAAGCCCGCCTGGACCTGAGGCCGGCAGCTCGTCGGCGACGAAGCGCGGGAGCTGAAGCCAGTTGTCGGTCGGGTTCTCCGACCAGACGACGAACTCCGGCAGCATCTCCGCCGAGTGGAAGCGCGGCCGGGGAGGCCGCGCGACCACATTATGTCTCCCTTCATCAACGAGACTGCCACGACCGGAGCGACCCCTGCCCCGCGAAGCGACACCACCACGGCTGTGCGGGGCCACGGCGGGGGTTGTGGTGTGCTTGCGTGGATGGTCGCATCCACGCTTGGGCACAGGAGAGCCGGGGCCCTCGTGAGGGGCCTTCCCCTTCTGTGCGGCAGTGAACCTCCTTGACGGCGCCATTGGTGGCAGGAGAGGAGCAAGGAAGGAGAAGAAGTGGAAGAGGTAGAGGAAAGATGGGCGACGGGGGCTCCACCCCCCTCCCATTTATACTAGGAGAAGGCCAACCAGCACCCCCACGATCACAGGTAATGATGGTTTTCCTTGCATGTCGCAGGGACTTGTCAAGTCGGGCAGTTGCCGAGGCAGCATGGGGAAGCGGAGACGCCCACGTCCAATCAACCGCCATGCATCGACCAAGGCCATAGGCTATTGGGGCCCGCATCACTCCGCAGTTGACCTTTGGCTTCGCCTCGAAGCCAAGCCCGAGCACGCCTTGGGCCCGGGGGCTACTGTCGGCATTTTGGGAATGGGGGTCCCTAGACATGCCTACCTGCGGCCCACGGCGTGGCTTTGCTAGAAGGCATGTACGGCCCATCTTCATCAACAAGGCACTCAAGACCCTCGCGAGGGGCAAAGCCTCGCGAGGCGGACGACACAAGACCTCCTCAGGAGCGGCCTCACCAGGCTGGCTCATGAGGGGTGGAGAGTTCAAGGCCAGGCAAACCTCGCGAGGTTCTCATGACGTGAGCCATGACGATCGAGACCAGGCGGGCGCCAGCACGTGTGGCATCCTTGTTTCCTCTTTGGTGCTTAGGGGGCAAGCGCAGGCGCGGAGTGCCGAGGCATCTAGCAAAGGTTTCCATATTGGTGCAACGAGACCAAGACCAGAAGGACGGCAAGAAGGAGGTCACCGTGGAGACCAAGATGGCGTCACCACCAGAGCCTTTCGCAGGCGAACACTATTGTTGTTAGGATAGCTTGTACTAGCTGCCCCCCTTTGAATTGGCCGTTGTTGGCTCCCTTCCCGCTCAATATTTGGGGAGAGGACCAAGGCCTCTATAAATAGGACTAGCCACCACCATAGCTAGGGAGGACCGGATCTTAGATTAGAGCCACCACATCCTTTGCCACACATCCACCAAGCACAAGAACACCTCAACCTCAGGAGGCTGTTCTTACCCTTGTACTGTTCATCCTCAGCCCAAGAGGCAATCCACCACCACCACACTGGATTAGGGTATTACACCACAACGGTGGCCTGAACCAGTATAAATCTTGTGTCTTTCTGTTACGAGCTCGTTGAGTTAGTTCATAAGATCTTAGCTGAGCTAGAACGTGGATCGGTAGGGGGAGTGTTGGAAATATGCCCTAGAGGCAATAATAAAATGATTATTATATTTCCTTGTTCATGATAATTGTCTATTATTCATGCTATAATTGTATTATCCAGAAATCGTAATACATGTGTGAATACATAGACCACAACACGTCCCTAGTGAGCCTCTAGTGGACTAGCTTGTTGATCAAAGGATAGTCATGGTTTCCTGACTATGGACATTAGATGTCATTGATAACGGGATCACATCATTAGGAGAATGATGTGATGGAGAAGACCCAATCCTAAGCTTAGCTCAAAGATCGTGTAGTTCGTTTGCTGTAGCTTTTCTGAATGTCAAGTATCATTTCCTTAGACCATGAGATTGTGCAACTCCCAGATACCGTAGGAGTGCCTTGGGTGTGCCAAACGTCACAACGTAACTGGTTGACTATAAAGGTACATTACAGGTATCTCCGAAAGTGTCTGTTGGGTTGGCACGAATCGAGACTGGGATTCGTCACTCCGTAAGACGGAGAGGTATCTCTGGGCCCACTCGGTAATGCATCATCATAATGAGCTCAATGTGACCAAGGGGTTGGTCACGGGATCATGCATTATGGTATGAGTAAAGTGACTTGCTGGTAACGAGACTGAACAAGGTATTGGGATACGGACGATCGAGTCTCCGACAAGTAACGTACCGATTGACAAAGGGAATTGTATACAGGATTGATTAAGTCCTCGACATCATGGTTCATCCGATGAGATCATCGAGGAGCATGTGGGAGCCAACATGGGTATCTAGATC
Organism: Triticum urartu; assembly: GCF_003073215.2. Classification (NCBI taxonomy): domain Eukaryota; kingdom Viridiplantae; phylum Streptophyta; class Magnoliopsida; order Poales; family Poaceae; genus Triticum; species Triticum urartu. Next base: position 477,503,850 of record NC_053027.1, read on the forward strand.
CCGATGTTGGTTATTGACCGGAGAGGCGCCTCGGTCATGTCTGCGTGTCTCCCGAACCCGTAGGGTCTACACGCTTAAGGTTCGATGACGCTAGGGTTGTAGAGATATTAGTATGTAGTAACCCGAAAGTTTTTCGGAGTGCCGGATGAGATCCCGGACGTCACGAGGAGTTCTGGAATGGTCCGGAGGTAAAGATTTATATATAGTAAGTCCAGTTTCGGCCAGCGGGAAGGTTTCGGGGGTTACCGGTATTGTACTGGGACCACCGGAAGGGTCCCGGGGGTCCACTGGATGGGGCCACCTATCCCGGAGGGCCCCATGGGCTGAAGTGGCATGGGAACCAGCCCCTGATGGGCTGGTGCGCCCCACCCAAGGGCCCAAGGTGCCTAGGTTTGGAAACCCTAGGGGGTCGTTGCCCCCCGTGGGGGCATGCGCCCCCCTGGTTGGAAACCCTAAGGGGGCCGTTGCCCCCAGAAGCCGCCCCCCCCCTTGAGATGGGATCTCCAAGGGGGCATGCGCCCCCCCTAGCCCCTATATATAGTGGAAGGGAGGGAGGGCAGCCGCACCTTGCTCTTGGCGCCTCCCTCTCCCTCCGTAACACCTCTCCTCCCCGCTTGTGCTTGGCGAAGCCCTGCCGGGATCCTGCTGCATCCACCACCACGCCGTCGTGCTATTGGATCTTCATCAACCTCTCCTTCCCCCTTGCTGGATCAAGAAGGAGGAGACGTCTTCCCAACCGTATGTGTGTTGAACGCGGAGGTGCTGTCCGTTCGGCACTTGGTCATCGGTGATTTGGATCACGGCGAGTACGACTCCATCATCCCCGTTCACTTGAACGCTTCCGCTCGTGATCTACAAGGGTATGTAGATGCACTCCTATTCCCCTCGTTGCTAGAATACTCCATAGATTGATCTTGGTGATGCGTAGAAAAAAATTTAATTTCTGCTACGATCCACAACAGGGAGATCTTCGCGTGCACCCCAGAGTTCGTACCTTGAGGGTTTTGCCGGAACCTGTGATCCGACAAAAGTGGGTTTGGAAGAGTCTCAACTCTAGATAGTAGTGATCCCACTATTTTGGAGGGTGTTGAATCTTATTACAATATTGATGAAAGTGGATTTGGAGAGTTCATGACTTTATTTAGTGATACATCCACTATTTTGGAAGAGGTTTCAATTGATTGTGACCACGAAGTTGCTATTTATGATGATTATTATGAAGACATGTATGCCATAAAGAGCAATAAATCTTCTATGCTTGTGCGTCATGAAACGAGTGTTGTATGTGATGGTCATATTGTTGAATTCATTCATGATGCCTCTGAAAATTATTATGAGGAAGGAACTTATGCTCTTACATGTCTCAATAATATCAAGTTTCTTCTCTATGTGTTGATAGTTTTGAAGTTGCACTTGTTTTGCCTTCCTATGCTAGTTGATTATTGTTCCCATAAGTTGTTTTATCACAAAATCCCTATCCATAGGAAGTGGGTTAGACCTAAATGTGCCAGTCTTATGCTTCATGATGCTCTCTTCATGTTTCAATTCTTATCTTTTATGCGAGCATCATCGAAATCATCATGCCTAGCTTAAAAGGCATAAAAGAAAAGCGCTTGTTGGGAGACAACCCAACACTTTTACCTACTGTTTTTGTGTGTTCACATGATTATTCTACTGTAGTAATCATGTTTTATTGCTTTTGTTTCAATAAAGTACCAAGTAAAGCCTTTAAGATCATGTTGGGTGATTGTTGCTTTGATCTTGCTGAAAAACAGAAACTTCTGAGCTCAGGAAAACAATTCTCATTTTTAACAGAAGCGTGATAAAATGCTGATTCTTTTTGAATAATATTAATAGACAAATTTCTCAGGTTTTCCTAATTTTTCAGAACTTTTCGAGTAGCAGAAGTATTTTTCGAGTACAGATTACTACAGACTGTTTTGTTTTTGACAGATTCTGTTTTCAATGCATAGTTTGCTTGTTTTCTAGTTTCTATGGCTTATATTGATCAATATAAATTGTAGAAATGATATGTTACAGTAGGCATTGTGTGAGAACAATTATGAATCTTGTATTTGGCAGTACCAAAAGTGGAATGGTTTGCTCTTTATCATACTAACCTACCTCACAAAGTTCCATTAAGTTTTGTGTGATTGAAGTTTTCAAGTTTTGGGTGAGATATCAATATGAGGAGAATAAGGAGTGACAAGAACCTAATATTGGGGATTTCCAAGGCACCCCCAAGTAAATATTCAATGAAGATCCAAGCAACTAAGCTTGGGGATGCCCTAGAAGGCATCCCCTCTTTCGTCTCCCACATTATCGGTAACCTCACTTGGAGCTATGTTTTCATTCGTCACATGATATGTGTTTTGCTTGGAGCGTCAATTTATTTTGGTATGATTTGCTTGATGTTATATAGAATATTTTTTTGCATCTTTTATTTCAATAAAAGTGGCATTGATATCCTTTGCCATACTTATTTTGCAAGTATACATGTTGTTTGAAAACAGAAAGTTTACCGTTGTTGCAAAAATTCCCTAGAAAAGTCAGCATGTGATAAAATGTTGAAACTTTTCATAAAATGAGATCTGATAAATTTTCTACATTGTGGTAAATTTTCGTAATTTTTGGAGTAGAATAAGTATTGATACTCTTGCATTCTTTACAAACTGTACTGGTTTGGCAGATTGCTATTATGCTTGCATTGTTTGCATATGTTTGCTTGATTAATGATTCTATTTGAGGATAGGAGTATTAAATATGCAGAGGCATTTAGTATGAAATGTGGAATATTAATTTTAGTTATTTTCTACATTAGAGAATGATAAAGTTTCTGCATTGGTTTGTACTAACTTATCTCACGAGTTCTTGTTGAGTTTTGTGTGGATGAAGCTTTTGAGATTTAGGAAAACCGTGATATGAGAAGAATTAAGGAGACACAAAAGCTCAAGCTTGGGGATGCCCAAGGCACCCCAAGATGATATTTCATGAAGTCTCAAGCATCTAATCTTGGGGATGCCACGATAGGCATCCCACCTTTCCTCTTCAACAATTAACGGTTAGTATCGGTTGATCCTAAGTTTTTGTTTCTTCACATGATGTGTGCTATCCTTGGAATGTCATTTTTTACTTGATGTTTTAATAAAGTACTTAGATCTGAAAGTTTTTAAATAAAATTAGAGTCCTCAAATAGTTGCCAAGGAGGCTAAGTAAGCGACATTCACATCCCGTCAATGAAGCTCTTTTCAATGTCATTTACTCTTGTGTTTCACTTATATCCTATGAGTAAATTGTTGAATAAATTGAATTTCATGAAGTTGAAATAATATCATACCTAGTGGTAGCTTCACATTGGGTTTAGAAAGTGAAAATTTTAAGGCTTGACAATCACAATATTGGTCATACAAGCAATTCACGAATAATTAGTATAAGGAAGAGAACTTTCACATATAAGTACACTATCATGGAAATCTTTTGTGATTGTGAGTCCCCATAAAAATATTATATGAAAAAATTGTTGACGTTGGACAAGGAAGACAATGTAATGGTGCTTACCCCCCATCTTTGCTAGCCAAAAATTCCGCACCAAGAAGAGATACTACTTGTGCATCCAAAAACCCTTAAACCCAAATCTTATTTTCAAGAGTCCACCATACCTACCTAAGGATTGAGCAAGATCCTTCAAGTAAGTTGTCATCGGTGCAATAAGGCAATAAAAATTGCTTCTAAAAGTGTAAGAGAAAATTGAGCATTGTACGAACTTGTGATGGTAAAGCAATAAAAGCGATAGACTGCATAATAAAGGTTGCTATCACAAGGGGAAATATAACATGACGTTCTTTTGCACTAAGGGATTGAGCATACAAACAAATAAACTCATGGCAACCTCTGCTTCCCTCTCCAAAGGGCCTATCTTTTACTTTTATGTATTTACTTTTATGCAAAGAGTCAAAGTTCTTCTCTCTATTCCTTTTTATTTTTCTCTTTTGGCAAGCATCATGTGGTGAGGAAAGATCTAGGCACATATGTCCAGTTGAATATGGGTAGCATGAGTTATTATTGTTTACATCACCCTTGAGGTGAATACGTTGGGAGGCAAAATAATAATCCCCTATCTTTCTATGTGTCCGGTTGAAACGTTTTGCTCATGTGTACAAGGTGAGTGTTAGCAATCATAGAAGACTATATGATGGTTGAGTATGTGGAGCTCTTACTTAAACTTTGTTTAATAAGTATAATTACAATTGCTTCGTGACAGAGAACATAGGTTGTTGAGTTTCAAGTGAGTTCATAGTTTGAACCTTAACATGTGAATTGGTTGCTACTATAACATGTGAAGTTTTATAAGAAAGAATTGCTGTTATGATGCTAGGAAAAGTGATTGAAATTGTCATTGACCAAACTTGTGCACTTTGCTAGCATTCACACTTCATAAATTTTTTCTTTTATCATTTACCTACTTGAGGACGAGTAGGAATTAAGCTTGGGGATGCTGATACGTCTCCAACATATCTATAATTTATGAAGTATTCATGCCAATATATTATCATTCTTGGATGTTTTACAATCATTTTTTAGCAACTTTATATCATTTTTGGGACTAACCTATTGACCCAGTGCCCAGTGCCAGTTGCTATTTTTTTCTAGTTTTTTACATCGCAGAAAATCAATATTAAACAGTGTCCAAACACCGCAAAACTTTTTGTGGATTTTTTATGGACCGGAAGACTCCCGATGGGCCAAAGCAGCACCTGGGGGTGCCCTAAGGGGCGCACGACCCACCAGGGCGCGCCAGGGCCCCCTGGCACGCCCAGGTGGGTTGTGCCCACCTCGGTGGCCTCCCATACCCCTTCTTTGCACTATAAATTCCCAAATATTCCAAAAACCCTCGGGGTTAACCTAGATCAGAAGTTTCGCTGCCGCAGAGCTCCGTAGCCACCGAAAACCAATCCGGTGGCCATCTTCATCATCCTGGGGGCCACCACGATGAGGAGGGAGTAGTCCACCCTCAGGGCTGAGGGTTTGTACTAGTAGCTATGTGTTTAATCTCTCTCTCTCATGATCTATATCATGGGCTTTCTTAATATAGTCGGATCATATGATGTTTCTCCCCTTTATACTCTTGTTGTGATGAATTGAATCTTTACCCTTTGAAGTTTTGTCATGTCGGATTGAATATTCAGAGATGAGAACACATGATATATGTCTTGCGGTATGAATACTTGAGGTGACATTTGGGGTATCTTACTGATTCACTTGATATATGTTATGACATTCAACTCGTGGATTCCCGTGGTGATATTGGGGTAATCTTGCATAGGGGTTGATGCACGTTTTTCTCCGACGGAACTTCAGGGTCTCTTAATAGTTCTTTGTGTGGATTGAGTGTTATGAATATGAATATGCTTTGGTGTTACTCTTGTATGAACTTTAGGATAGATTGAACGGAAACAATAGCTTTGTGTTATTTTAGTACGAACTCTTGAATAGATCAATCGGAAAGAATAGCTTTGAGATGGCTTCGCACCCTACAAACAATTCCTACCTTTTGTTCTCCGCTAATAGGAACTCGGGAGTGATTCTTTGCTGTACTTTGACGGATAATCATATGATCCAACTATGTTAGCACTGTTGAGAGATTGCACTAGCGAAAGTACGAACCCTAGGCCTTGTTTTTAAGCATTGAAACACCGTTTTTGTGCCCATTTACTATTTGCTACCTTGCTGTTTTTATTTATTAAGATTATAAAAATATATTTCTACCATCCATATTACGCTTTTATCACCATCTCTTCGCCGAACTAGTGCACCTATACAATTTGCCATTGTATTTGGTGTGTTGGGGACACAAGAGATTTCTTGTATTTTGGTTACAGGGTTGTTTGGGAGAGACCACCTTCATCCTACACCTCTCACGGATTGATAAACCTTAGGTCATCCACTTGAGGGAAAATTGCTATTCTCCTACAAAACTCTGTGCTTGGAGGCCCAACACGTGTCTACAAAAATAAAGTTGCGTAGTAGACATCAATCATCTAATTTCTTAGACCAATTCTTCCTGGGCCTATTGACAGTCTTTTGCAAAATTAATTTTATTTCTCTATTGCTAAGTTCAACTTGACCACTAGACTGAGGGCGATATGGTGATGCAATTCTATGGTTAACATCATACTTGGCAAGCATTTTACGGAAAGCACCATGAATAAAGTGTGAACCACCATCAGTCATTAAATATCTAGGGACTCCAAACCTTGGTAAAGTAACTTCCTTAAGCATTTTAATAGAGGTGTTGTGATCAGCACTACTAGTTGGAATAGCTTCTACCCATTTAGTAACATAATCAACAGCAACCAAAATATGTGTATACCCATTAGAGGAAGGAAAAGGTCCCATATAATCAAATCCCCAAACATCAAATGGTTCAACAACAAGTGAATAATTCATAGGCATTTCTTAACACTTACCGATATAACCTATTATTTGACATTCATCACAAGATAAGAAGAAGTTACGGGCATCCTTGAAGAGAGTAGGCCAATAAAATCCAGAATGCAATACCTTATGAGCGGTTCTATCTCCAACAAGATGCCCTCCATAAGCTTTAGAGTGACATTTCCATAGGATTTATCCCTGTTCATGCTCAGGTACACAATGTCTAATAATACCATCTACTCCTTCTTTATAAAGGTGTGGGTCATCCCAAAACTAATGTCTTCAATCATAGAAGAATTTTTTTCTTTTGTTGGTATGTAAATCTAGGTGGTAAATATTTAGCAACCATGTAATTAGCATAATCAGCATACCAAGGAGTACCATGAGAAACATTTATTGCAGCTAACTGCTCATCAGGAAAACTATCATCAATAGGTAGTGGGTCATCAAGCACATTTTTAAGCCTAGACAAATTATTAGCTACTGGGTTCTCATCTCCTTTTCTATCAATGATATGTAAATCAAATTCTTGTAACAAGAGAACCCACCAAATAAGTCTAGGTTTAGCATTTTTCTTTTCCATAAGATATTTAATAGCAGCATTGTCTGTGTGAATAGTTACTTTGGAATCAACAATATAAGGTCTAAACTTATCACAAGAAAACACCACTGCTCATAATTCTTTTTCAGTAGTAGCATAATTTCTTTGAGCACTGTCTAGATTTTTACTAGCATAATGAATTACATTAAGTTTTTTTATCAACTCTTTGTCCTAGAACAGCACCAACAGCATAATCACTAGCATCACACGTAATTTCAAAAGGCAAGCAAGGTCAATTTTTTTCAAAAGGCAAGTTCCAATCAGGTGGTTGAACAATATGTGTAGGTATTAAGGCTTTCTTGAGTGTTTCAAAGGCTTCTAAATAATCATCATCAAAAACAAAGGGATCATCCTTTTGCAAGAGACTAGTAAGAGGCCTAGAAATTTTAGAGAAGTCTTTGATAAATCTCCTATAGACACCATCTTGACCTAGGAAACTACGAATACCTTTTATATCTTTAGGAATTGGCATTTTCTCAATTGCATCAACCTTAGCTTGGTCCACTTCAATACCTCTTTCAGAAATTTTATGACCCAAGACAATGCCTTCATTAACCATAAAGTGGCACTTCTCCCAATTCAAGACAAGATATGTCTGTTCACATCTCTGCAAAACTCGATCAAGATTGTGTAAACAATCATCAAAATACTTCCCATAAATAGAGAAGTCATCCATGAAAACCTCAACAATCTTTTCACAAAAGTCAGAGAATATAGCAGTCATACATCTTTGGAAGGTAGCAGGTGCATTACATAAACCAAAAGGCATACGTCTATAACCCACAAGTATAGGGCATCACAACAGTTTTCGAGGGTAAAGTATTCAACCAAAATTTATAGATTCGATACAAGGGGAGCCAAAGAAAATTTGAAGGTATTAGCAGCTGAGTTGTCAATTCAACCACACCTGGAGATTAATTATCTGCCGCAAAGTGATCAGTAGCAAAGTAGTTTGATAGTTTTGATAGTAGTGATAGTAGCAACAGTAACAGTAATAGTGATAGCAGTAATTTTGTAGCAAGTGTAACAGTGATGATAGCAGTAGTAACTTAGCAGAAACAATATGGTGAAGTTCGTAGGCATTGGATCGGTGACTTGTTGGATGATATTCATCATGAGACAGTTACAACCTAGGGCGATACAACACTAGCTCTAGTTCATCGATATAACATAGGCATGTATTCCTTAAATAGTCATACGTGCTTTATTAAAAGAACTTGCATGACATCTTTTGTCCTACCCTCCTGTGGCAGCGGGGTCCATATTGGAAACTAAGGGATATTAAGGCCTCCTTTTAATAGAGAACCGGAACAAAGCATTAATACATAGTGAATACATGAACTCCTCAAACTACGGTCATCACCGAGAGTGGGCCCGGTTGTTGTCACTCCGGGGTTGTCGGATCATAACCGTAGTAGGTGACTCATACGTCTCCAACGTATCTACAATTTTTGAATGTTCCATGCTATTATATTATCAACCTTGGATGTTTTATATGCATTTATATGCTATTTTATATGATTCTTGGGACAAACCAATTAACCTAGAGCCCAATGCCAGTTTCTGTTTTTTTGTTGTTTTTGAGTATCGCAGAAAAGGAAAACCAAACGGAGTCCAATTGACCTGAAAATTCACGGAAATCATTTTTGGACCGAAAGAAGCCCACAGAGTACCAGAGGTGGGCCAGAAGAGCCCTCTGCCTCATGGCCGCCTCGGGAACCCCCCTGACTTGTCCCCGACTCCAACACCTCTTATATAACCCAAAACTTCCAGAAAGAAACCTAGATCGGGAGTTCCGCCGCCAGAAGCCTCTGTAGCCACTGAAAACCAATCTAGACCCGTTCCTGCACCCTACTGGAGGGGGAATCCCTCTCCGGTGGCCATCTTCATCATCCCGGTGCTCTCCATGACAAGGAGGGAGTAGTTCACCCTCGGGGCTGAGGGTATGTACCCGTAGCTATGTGTTTGATCTCTCTCTCTCTCTCATGTGTTCTTGAGGTGGTACGATCTTCATGTATCGCGAGCTTTGCTATTATAGTTGGATCTTATGATGTTTCCCCCCCTCTACTCTCTTGTGATGAATTGAGTTTTCCTTTTTGAAGTTATCTTATCGGATTGAGTCTTTAAGGATTTGAGAACACTTGATGTATGTCTTGCATGTGCTTATCTGTGGTGACAATGGGATATCACGTGATCCACTTGATGTATGTTTTGGTGATCAACTTGCGAGTTCCGTGACCTTGTGAACTTATGCATAGGGGTTGGCACACATTTTCGTCTTGACTCTCCGGTAGAAACTTTGGGGCACTCTTTGAAGTACTTTGTGTTGGTTTGAATAGATGAATCTGAGATTGTGTGATGCATATCGTATAATCATACCCACGGATACTTGAGGTGACATTGGAGTATCTAGGTGACATTAAGGTTTTGGTTGATTTGTGTCTTAAGGTGTTATTCTAGTATGAACTCTATGATAGATCGAACGGAAAGAATAGCTTCATGTTATTTTACTACAGACTCTTGAATAGATTGATCAGAAAGGATAACTTTGAGGTGGTTTCATACCCTACCATAATCTCTTTGTTTGTTCTCCGCTATTAGTGACTTTGAAGTGACTATTTGTTGCATGTTGAGGGATAGTTATATGATCCAATTATGTTATTATTGTTGAGAGAACTTGCACTAGTGAGAGTATGAACCCTAGGCCTTGTTTCCTAGCATTGCAATACCGTTTTTGCTCACTTTTATCATTAGTTACCTTGCTGTTTTTATATTTTCGGATTACAAAAACCTATATCTACCATCCATATTGCACTTGCATCACCATCTCTTCGCCGAACTAGTGCACCTATACAATTTACCATTGTATTGGGTGTGTTGGGGACACAAGAGACTCTTTGTTATTTGGTTGCAGAGTTTTTTGAGAGAGACCATCTTCATCCTACGCCTCCCAAGGATTGATAAACCTTTGGTCATCCACTTGAGGGAAATTTGCTACTGTCCTACAAACCTCGGCACTTGGAGGCCCAACAACGTTTGCAAGAAGAAGGTTGTGTAGTAGACATCAAGCTCTTTTGTGGCGCCATTGCTAGGGAGGTTAGCACTTGAAGGTATATCTTTAGATCTTGCAATGGAATCTTTTTGTTTCTTGTTTTATCACTAATTTAGTTTATAAAGGAAAACTACAAAAAAATGGAATTGATGGTACCTCATATGCTCCATATTTTTAATATCTTTCATGAAAATAAGGATTCCAATAATTGTGCCAAAGTGTTAGAAGAAGAATGCATTAGAATGTTTGGCACTAAATCTTTGAATGATGAGCATGATTGCAATGTTGTTAGTATGAACTCCTTGAATATCCATAGTACTAATGATGATTGCACTAGTCATGATGAAAATGTCTCATATAAGCATGTCAACTTTTGTGGAGTGCATAGAGTTTGCAAGTACACACCAAATAGGGAAGATAGATTTTGCAAGAGGCATAAGTATTTGGAAACTAAATGGTTGCAAGAAAGGCTAGATGATTGTGCTGAAAGATTCAATATTTATCGCCATCATTGTGAACTTTGCAATGAACATGGTATTTTAAAGATCCAATGCTATTTGTTTCATGATGAAATTGTGTCCAAAAATTGTGATAACTTGATTACCATTGATCATCATAAAGAGCTTAATATTCTCTTGGGGTATGAAGAAATGAAACGTATAACTGAGGGTATTCCAAAATTTAATCTTGATAAATTTCTTGATTTTGGTCTAGAAGAAAATTTTATGTATTGTGCGGTGAATTGCAATGAAAATCCTTATATTACCAATTACATAAAGACAAGAAAACAAATAGAAGATGAAGAGGATACTGATGAAAGGGAAGAGACTTCCCAATATCCTCCTATTATTTCTTATGATGAATCAGGTAATGAGGAGGAGCCTTCTATCCAACCAATCTCATTAATAATGAGCTCCAAAAAGAGGATTAAACCCACACATGATGTGAAGAAGAAAAACAAAAGATGGAGAAGCAAAAGTAATAAGGTAATCCTCCCAAATGATGTTGCTCCTATTACTCATTGTGATGATGATAATTGTTATACTATTGGTGCTATCCATACTGTTAATGATGAGAGTGATTATGATTATGATATGAAAAGGCCCAAGCTTGGGGATGCTATGTTTGATGAGAATGAAATGTTTGAGAATGTATTTGCTGCAATTAATATTTGTCCCAAGCCTGGGGATGCTATGTTTAATGAAGATGATATTTTTAATCTCCCAAGTTTTGATATGCAAATTTATTATGATGATAGCATGCCTCCTAATTATGATGATTATATTGATGAAAGTGGGTTTGGAAGAGTGTCAACTTTAGGAATTAATGATCCCACTATTTTGGAGGATGTCGAATCTTATCATGATAATTATGAAAGTGGATTTGGAGAGGTCGTGACTATATTTAGTAATGATTCCACTATCTTGGAAGAGGTTTCAATTGATTATGATGAGAACGAAATTGCTACTTATGATGATTATTGTGATGAAACGCATGCAATAAAAAGTAGTGATGATTATATTAAAACTTGTCATGATTATGATTAGCCTTTTCCTGAATATTACCCTTTTAATGTGGAAACAATTTTTAGTATTCGAGTTTCTTATGATACTCCCATTATTCCGAATGAGAAGAATTTTGCCTATGTGGAGAGTAGTAAATTTTCTATGCTTGTAGATTATCAAAAGAATGCTTTATGTGATAGTTATATTGTTGAATTCATTCATGAGAAATAATTATGAGGGAGGAACATATGCTTGTAGGAATTGCAATAATAGCAAGTTTCCTCTCTATGTGCTTAAAGTTTTAAAGTTATGCTTGTTTTGCCTTCCTAGGCTAGTTGATTATTGTTCCCATAAATTGTTTGCTCACAAAATCCCTATGCATAGGAAGTGAGTTAGAATTAAATGTGCTAGTCATATTCTTCATGATGCTCTCTTTATATTTCAAGCCTTATCTTTTATGTGAGCATCATTGAAATCATCATGCCTAGCTAGGGGCGTTAAACGTTAGCGCTTGTTGGGAGGCAACCCAATTTTTTTTGTTCCTTGCTTTTTGATTCTGTTTAGTAATAAATAATTAATGTAGCCTCTGTTTATATGTAGTTTTATGCTTTTAATTCGTGTTTGTGCCAAGTAGAACCGTTGGGAAGACTTGGGGAAAGTCTTTTTGATCTTGCTGTAAAATACAGAAACTTTAGCACTCACGACAATTGCTGCCATTTTTTACTGGATAGTGCTATTTATTTAATTCTTTTTGCAGATGATTAATAGATACATTCCTCACGTCCGGAAATTTATTTTAGAATTTTTGGGGTTCCAGAACAGTCGAAACCTACAGATTACTACAGATTGTTCTGTTTTTGACAGATTCTGTTTTTCATGTGTTGTTTGCTTATTTTGATGAATCTATGGCTAGTAATAGAGTTTATGAACCATAGAAAAGTTGGAATACAGTAGGTTTAACACCAATATAAATAAAGAATGAGTTCATTACAGTACCTTGAAGTGGTGGTTTGTTTTCATTTACTAACGGAGCTCACGAAGATTTTCTTTTAAGTTTTGTGTTGTGAAGTTTTTAAGTTTTGGGTAAATATTTGATGGATTATGGAACAAGGAGTGGAAAGAGCCTAAGCTTGGGGATGCCAAAGGCACCCCAAGGTAAAATCCAAGGACAACCAAAAGCTTAAGCTTGGGGATGCCCTGGAAGGCATCCCCTCTTTTGTCTTCTTCCATCGGTAACTTTACCTGGAGCTATATTTTTATTCGCCACATGATATGTGTTTTGCTTGGAGCGTATTGTATGATTTGAGTCTTTGCTTTTTAGTTTACCATAATCATCCTTGCTGTACTCACCTTTTGGGAGGGACACGCATGAATTGGAATTTATTAGAATACTCTATGTGCTTCACTTATATCTTTTGAGTTGGATATTTTTTGCTCTAGTGCTTCGCTTATATCTTTTAGAGCATGGCGGTGGTTCTATTTTATAGAAATAATTGATCTCTCATGCTTCACTTATATAATTTTGAGAGTCCTTTAGAACAGGATGGTAATTCACTTTGGTTATAACTTTTAAATGCTAAGAGAAGTTGGATGCTTGATAGATTGTTTTGAGATATAAAGGTGGTAATATTAGAGGTGTGCTAGTTGAGTAATTGTGAAATTGATGAATACTTGTGTTGAAGTTGGCGAGTCCCACAGCATGCACGTATGGTAAACATTATGTGACAAATTTGAAGCATGGGGTGTTCTTTGATTGCTTTCCTTATGAGTGGCGGTCGGGGACGAGCGATGGTCTTTTCCTACCAATCTATCCCCCTAGGAGCATGCGCGTAGTGCTTGGTTTTGATGACTTGTAGATTTTTGCAATAAGTATGTGAGTTCTTTATGACTAATGTTGAGTCCATGGATTATACGCACTCTCACCCTTCCATCAATGCTAGCCTCTTCGGTACCGTGCATTGCCCTTTCTCACCTTGAGAGTTGGTGCAAACTTCGCCGGTGCATCCAAACCCCGTGATATGATACGCTCTATCACACATAAGCCTCCTTATATCTTCCTCAAAACAGCCACCATACCTACCTATTATGGCATTTCCATAGCCATTCCGAGATATATTTCCATGCAACTTTCCACCGTTCCATTTATTATGACACGCATCATCATTGTCATATTGCTTTGCATGATCCTGTAGTTGACATCGTATTTGTGGCAAGGCCACCATGCTTAATTTTTCATACATGTCACTCTTGATTCATCGCAATCCCGGTACACCTCTGGAGGCATTCACATAGAGTCATATTTTGTTCTAAGTATCAAGTTGTAATTCTTGAGTTGTAAGAAAATAAAAGTATGATGATCATCATTAGAGCATTGTCCCATGTGAGGAAAGGATGATGGAGACTATGATTCCCCCACAAGTCGGGATGAGACTCCATACGAAAAATAAAAAAAAGAGAAAAGAGACCAAAAAAAGAAGGCCCAAATAAAAAAAGAGAATGAGAGAAAAAGAGAGAAGAGATAATGTTACTATCCTTTTTCCACACTTGTGCTTCAAAGTAGCACCATGATCTTCATGATAGAGAGTCTCTTATTTTGTCACTTTCATATACTAGTGGGAATTTTTCATTATAGAACTTGGCTTGTATATTCCAATGATGGGCTTCCTCAAATGCCCTAGGTCTTCGTGAGCAAGCGAGTTGTATGCACACCCACATAGTTTCTTTGATGAGCTTTCATATATTTATAGCTCTAGTGGATCCGTTGCATGGCAATCCCTACTCCTTGCATTGACATCAATCGGTGGGCATCTCCATAGCCCATTGATTAGCCGCGTCAATGTGAGACTTTCTCCCTTTTTTCTTCTCACACAACCTCAATCATCATATTCTATTCCACCCATAGTGCTATGTCCATGGCTCGCGCTCATTGTAGCCACCATACCTCAAACAGTCTGATCTTTGTGCATCAATGTCATCCCTGGATCGGTAATGCTGACACGCACAGTACTTGAAGGATTTATAACAAAGTAGCAATCACACACTTATTACATCGAATGTCTCAAAAGAGAACTTATTACAATAAATATGGCTTAAGGCCATCTAATACGTTAACAACGGAAGGCTTGGAAGATAAAGTGAGTCCATCAACTCCAACGGCATCACTGAGTGAAAGACCACGACCTAAGGCACCTTTACTCGTCGTCTGAAAAGTTCGCAACATGATACGTTGCAGCCCGAAAACGGGTCAGCACATGGAATATGCTGGCAATGTAACACAAGAGAGTAATGAAAAGAATAATGCTATCACTACATGCATATATGGCTGGTGGAGGCTGTATGGTTAATAAGTTTTTGCGAAAAGCCAATTTTTTCCTACAACAAAGGAATATATTTTATTTAAGTATCATGGTGGTTGTTAAACATTGAGAATGGTAAACCCCATCTCAATCCCAATTAAAAGGTATAATAATAACCCATAACCAGAGACACGGCTAACCATGATTAGTTTATACACTCTGCAGAGGTTTGCGCACTTTCCCCACAAGACTCGATCTCCTTCATTGGATTTCTCGCACTTCATGATGTTTGAGAAACGGATGAACGAGACATAACCTTTCAGAAGCATTAGCACCTTACGATGGGTAGACAGTACCACCTACATCCCCTACATCTGCTAGTCTACCACTGTAAGAGTTCAAACGACTTAATCAACTATGCCAGAGCCCAGGGTGAGTTGTGGCTGCACACGGGAGTTTCCAGCATGAATAATCTCATGATCCCTTTGAGCATGGGTGGCAGTCCATAGGAGAATCACACGGTACCCCGGGATTTCCAAAAGAATACAAGCAATCACTAGATTTCCAGCATGGTGAGTTGTGGCTGCACACGGGAGTTTCCAGCATGAATAATCTCATGATCCCTTTGAGCATGGGCGGCAGTCCATAGGAGCCCATGGTGAGTTGTGGCTACACACGGGAGTTTCCAGCATGAATAATCTCATGATCCCTTTGAGCATGGGTGGCAGTCCATAGGAGAATCACATGGTACCCCGGGATTTCCAAAAGAATACAAGCAATCACTGGATTTCCCTAGGTGCCTCAATCCACCCAGATGTGTATTAAAGGTGCCACCTTAAGTTAACCATTAATTAACAATACACATATCTGTCATGAAAACGCTCAAACCCAATCCACGTCTACGAGCATAGCATAGCAATATAAGCAACGTAAAGGTTTGATAATAAACAGGTGAATAGGTACTACCTCAACTACTTCCCAACCCACAATTTAATTCTGATCCTAACCATGCAATTGTTTGAGGGGTGATCTAAAGCAATAAAACTGGGTAGTAAAGAGGTATGATCAAAGTGTTACTTGCCTTGCTGATGATCCGTGAAACCTAGAGACTCGTAGTAGCATGCTTCACACTCCGGGTACTCTATCGCAATCAAACAAGCATACAATAAGCAATCAAGCAAGGGCATGGGTAAAATTCAAATCAGAGATCTAACCAGAAAGTTCAACTTAAGAACTCCGGTTTGCAAAAAGAATCAAATCAAACAAAGCAACAAAACTCAAACGGCAAAAGAAACAAGCTTCGTTTACTAATCTGGTCTAAAGTCAAATTTTACCATAGCAAAAACTTGTTTAAGTTGGTTAAACAGAAAGAGGGCTTCGATATGAAACTCTAGGCGCTTGAATCGCCTGATTCCTATAAATGAGCGAAAAGATAAACTAAAACGAAAATCGGATCAGAAATCGCGATCGAAAATAATCGCGGAAAATCCGAGAAAAAGAAAAACGGACAAACAGGCTAACGAACAAACGTTCATTATCTGCGGCTAACGAACGAAAACCGTTCGTTAGAACGAACGTACGGACGAACGTCCGCTAAATAACTAAACTGAAAAAACCGAACCCAAACTAAAAAATGGATCTAGGGTTTCAGAAAAAAAAACTGATCAGTTTTCTCACAAAAACCGAGAACGGCGGCGGCTACCTCTAGCGGATCCGGCGAGACGGCGGCGGCGGCGTGGCTAGCGGGGTGGCGGCCGGCGGCGGCATGCGGTAGCGGCGGCGCGTGGCGGCGGGTTAGGGTTTTGGTGGCGGGGCTGGTGGGCTTCGGCGGAGGCTGGGCCTTGGGGCAGCTCGGGGTTGTGGCTTATAAAGTCCCCCGGGCGGAGTCCCGCTCGGGTACGGCCCGGAGTCGGTTTCCTCTTTTTTTAAAATATCCTAACATGTAGAAAAAGAAATAAAATAAATACTAAACGGACTCCAAAAATCCCGAAATAAATTTTCCCCGTCCTCTAAAAAAGGTCGGACAAGGTGAACATTTATTTGGGCCTAAAATGCAATTTTGAAAAATGCATATTTTCCTAATTCAAATAAAATAGCGATAAAACTCGGAATAAAATTCTTATTTGATTTTAACATTAAATCTCCGATATTTATTTATTTTTGAGGAAGTCATTTTATCATCTCTCTTTTATTTTTATAAAAGAAATATTTAAGAGAAATTAATTAAAATCAAACGATCCCTTTTTCAAAATTCGAGAAAAACTCGAATATGAAAATAATGAAATCCCCAACTCTCTCCGTGGGTCCTTGAGTTGCGTAGAATTTCAAGGATCAAACCAAAATGCAATAAAATATGATATACAATGATGATCTAATGTATAACATTCCAAATTGAAAATTTGGGTGTTACAAACCTACCCCCCTTAAAATGAATCTCGCCCTCGAGATTCGGGTTGGCTAGAAAATAGGTGAGAGTGATCCTTCCGTACGTCTTCCTCTCGTTCCTAGGTGGCTTCATCCTCGGTATGGTGGCTCGACTAAACCTTGCAAAATTTGATGACCTTGCTGCATGTAACTCGATTGGCAAACTCGAGAATTCTGACTGGCTTCTCCTCGTAGGTCAAATCACTATCCAACTGTATCGATTCCAGTGGCAGTGTATCTCTCAGAGGAATATCAGCCATATCTGTGTGGCACTTCTTCAACTAAGAAACGCGGAACACATCGTGAAATCCTGATAATCCTTCGGGTAATTCCAACCTGTAATCAACCTCTCCCATACGTTCCAAAACTTTGTATGGTCCCACAAAACGTGGTGCTAACTTTCCCTTAACTCCAAAGCTCTTCACTCCTCGAAGTGGGGATACACGAAGATACACTCTGTCTCCAACTTCGTTAACTGTCTCCTTGCATTTTGAATCCGCATAACTCTTCTTCCTGGACTGGGCTACCTTGAGTCTATCACGAATCAGCTTAACCTTCTCTTCAGACTCTTTAATCAAATCTGGTCCAAACAACTGTCAGTCTCCAACTTCGTCCCACAACAACGGTGTTCTGCACCTCCTTCCGTACAATGCTTCGAAAGAGGCCATCTTCAAACTGGCTTGATAGCTGTTGTTGTATGAGAACTCTGCGTAAGGTAAATTTTCGTCCCAACTAGATCCATAATCTAGTGCACAAGCTCTCAACATGTCCTCCAGAATCCGATTGACTCTCTCAGTTTGGCCATCTGTTTGCGGGTGAAAAGATGTACTGAACTCTAGCCTGGTTCCCAAAGTTTCATGTAACTGATTCCAAAACTTTGAGGTAAACTGGGTTCCTCTATCTGATACAATGGTCCTCGGAACTCCATGTAGACATACGATCCTGGTCATGTATATCTTTGCCAACTTAGCACTGGTGTAAGTGGTCTTCACTGGGATGAAATGAGCTACTTTCGTCAAATGATCGACTACTACCCATATTGAGTCATAGCCTGAACGAGTCCTGGGTAATCCCATGATAAAGTCCATGCCTAGTTTATCCCACTTCCAATCGGGTATCGGCAATGGTTGTAGCAATCCTGTTGGCTTCTGATGTTCTACCTTCACTCTCTGACATACATCACAAACTGCTACATACTCTGCAATATCCTTCTCCATTCCGGTCCACCAGAAATTATCCTTCAAATCCAGATACATCTTGGTATTTCCTGGGTGAATCAAATAGGGAGAATCATGGGCCTCTTACAGAATTAACTTCCTGATCTCCTGATCATTTGGCACATATACGCGGTCCTCAAACCATAAGGTATTTGCAACATCCCAAATTTTCAATTTGGAATGTTATCCGTAGGTCATTCATGCATATCATATTTTATTTGCATTTTGTTTCGCAATCCTCGAAAATTCTAAGCAACTCAAGGACCCTCGGAGAGAGTTGGGGATTTCACGGTTTTCATATTTGAATTTTATCAAATATCGAAACGAGGATCAGTTGTTTTATTATTTTTCTCTTTGAAAATATTTCATATTAAAGTATATGAGAGGAGATAATATGACTTCTCCAAAATAAACGAAATATTGGAGGAAATATATTAACATCAACTTTTTGTTTTTATTCGGATTTTATTGCTATTTTATTTGCATAGGAAAAATACGCTTTTCTTCAAAATTGCATATTAGGCCCAAATAAGTGTTCACCTTGTCCGCCAGATTTTTAGAGGACGGGGAAAATTTATTTCGGGATTTTTGGAGTGCGTTTAGTATTTCTTTTCTTTTTTTCTCTGGCGGAATTATTTCATAAAAAAACAGCGCACCGACCTAACCGGGCCGTATCCGGCTAGGACACCGCCCAGGTTGCCCCTTTAAGAGGCGAAGCCGAGGCCCGAGCCAGCCCCAGCCCAAGCCGCCGCCCCGTCAGCCCTAGCCGTCGCTGCCACTCCTCGATCCGCGCCGCCGCCGCGCTTCGATCCGCCGCCGCCGCCGTGCCGCTTTGCCGCCGCCCGCCCACCGCTGACTCGCTGCCAGAGTGTGCCGACTCCGCAGACCCGTTCCATGAGGTAGCCGTCGTTTTTTTTTAAAAACCAACCGTTTTTATTTCGTAACCCCTAGTTTCGTTTTTTTAATTAGATCGGGTTTTTTAGGTTCGGTTAATTAGCGGACGCTCGTCCGTACATTCGTTTTAATGAACGGTTTTCGCCCGTTAGTCGCAGACAACGACCGTTCGTTCGTTAGCCTGTTCGTCAGTTTTTCATTTTCTCGGATTTTTCACGATTATTTTTTATCGCGATTTCTGATCCGATTTTCGTT
This sequence comes from Triticum urartu, assembly GCF_003073215.2. Lineage (NCBI taxonomy): Eukaryota > Viridiplantae > Streptophyta > Magnoliopsida > Poales > Poaceae > Triticum > Triticum urartu. Next base: position 477,523,529 of record NC_053027.1, read on the forward strand.
TTAGTTTATCTTTTCGCCGGTTTATCAGAATCAGGCGATTCAAACGCCTAGATCTTCGTCTCGAAGCCCTCTTTCCGTTTAACCAACTTGAACAAGATTTTGGTAATGTAAATTTTGACTTTAGTTCAGATTAGTAATCGGATCTTGTTTCTTTCATAGTTTGTGTTTCGTTGCTCTGTTTGATTCGATTCTTTTTGCAAACCGGAGTTCTTAAGTTGAACTTTCTGGTTAGTTCTTCTTATTCGAGTTTTACCCATGCACCTTTGCTTGGTTGCTTATCTATGCTATTGTTTGTTTGAGATAGAACATCCGGAGTGCGAAGCGTGCTACTACGAGTCTCTAGGTTTTACGGATCATCAGTCAGGCAAGTAACTCTTTGATCATACCCTTTATTACCCAGTTTTTATGCATTAGTTCCAACCCTCAAACACTGCATGATTAGGATGTGATTAACTTGTTGGTTTGGGAAGTAGATGATGAGGTAGAACCTATTACCTGTTTCATTATCAGACCCTCGGGAGTTACCTCTATGTTGCTTATATTGCTATGCTATGCTTGTAGACGTGGATTGGGTTTGAGTGTATCCATGACAGATGTGAGTTGTTAATTAATGGTTCAACTTAAGGTGGCAACTTTAATACACATCTGGGTGGATTGCTTGTTTGGGAACCTGGAGAATCCAGTGTTGTCCTAGGATATCCTGGGGTACCCGTGCGATCATCCTACGGTCTGCCACCCAGGCTCAAAGGGATCTTAATATTATTCATGCTAGAAACTTCCGTGTGTAGCCACAAGCCATTATGGGCTCTGGCATAGCATGAGTAAGTTGTGTGACCTCTTTCAGTGGTGGGCTAGCAGATGTAGAGGGAAAGTAGGTGTAACTGTCCACCCAGAGTAAAGAGTAAATGCTTCTGAAAGACTATGTCTCGGTCATCCGTTTCTCAAACATCGTGCAGTGCGAGAAATCCAACAGAGGAGATCGAGTCTTGTGGGGAAAAGTGCGCAAACCTCTGCAGAGTGTACAATCTAATCATGGTTAGCCGTGTCCCCGGTTATGGACATCTTGAGTATCTAGTACTTGGATTATCCTATTATATCTCATCACTCTAAATTAATTTGTTGGGTTAATGAACTACTTTAATTGGGATTGAGTTGGAGGAACCTTCTCAATGATGTTTCAACTCCCATGATAGTTAAAATAAAACTTATTCCTTTGTTGTAGGGAAAAAATGGCTTTTCACAAAAACCTTATAACCATACAACCTCCACCTGCCATATATTCATATAGTGTTAGCATTATTTCTGTTCATTGCTCTACTGTGTTATATTGCCAGCATATTCCATGTGCTGACCCATTTCGGGCTGCAACATATCACATTGTAGACTTTTCAGACGAGGACTGAGATTCGCTAGGTCGTTGCCGTGCAGCTCAGCTATGTCATTGGAGTTGATGGACTCACTTTATGTTCCAAGCCTTCCGCTGTTATCGTATTAGATGGCCTTAAGCCATATTTATTGTAATAAGTTCTCTTTTGGAGACATCGATGTATTAAGTGTGTGCTTGCTACTCTGTTATAAATCCTTCGAGTACTGTGTGTGTCAGCATTACCGATCCAGGGATGGCACTGAAGGACAGAGACTTGACCGTTTGAGGTCGGGTCGCTACAAAGATGGTATCAGAGCACACGCTGAGTGTAGGACACAACCACTAAGCTAAAGCCCTAGATCACTACTCTCTTCTCATTTATGACTCTCTCCATTTTCTACTCTTTAGGATGGCGGACGCAAGGAAGAAGTTTGCACAACCGGATAAAGAAGCACCTCTTGGACGACACTTGAAGGAAGTCACTAAGTACCTGAACATTGGAATACCAAGCTTCACCGGGACTTACAACGCCACTTTACCAGAAGGGGGCGATGGATGATTCAAGTTCAAGTTCCAGGAAGGATATTCACGCCAGTCACTATGCCCATAGAGTTTTCCTTTGATGCACCAACCTGGAGTCTAGGAAAGAGTATGGCAGCCCACATCACCATGGGAAGAATTGGAGAAGTTTACCATAAGGACCTTAAGGATACTATCTACCAGACTTGTGGGCGCCAAGATGAGCAATGGGAGATGATCAGCACCGGGATGGATAGATCAGTCGCAGCTTTCATCCAGGAGTTAAATCAGCACATTCGTCGCTAGGAGAATCAGATGTGCGCAGGCATGATAGATTTGAAGAAGGCAATGACAAGGATCACGGAGCTAGAGGAAGAACTCAAGGCTACTCGCGAAGATTATGAGGAGGAAATCGTCGTACTAGTCGATAAGAATGCAGACCTGACAATGAAGCTAGGAGTATTCATGGGAGACCCCGCGGCAGGAGGAGAAGATGACAAACCTAAGGAGATTCGTTATACATCATCGTCAACGACACCGATTCCGAGCCCGACGACAGTGATGATGACTTTGAAGACGAAGCTGGAGCAGACATCATGGAGTCTTCCACTCATCAAAATTTCTAGATGACCACCAAGACAGTAGTAGTAGTCTACCATGTATATAGTAGAGTCCGAGCACTTCTGTAACGATAGTTAGATCGATTTGTATGCTCTTGCTTGATTGATTGAGTGATATGATTGTGTTTGTCTCATGTGCGTATGGGTAGTGTTTTCCTCACTAGACCTCATTCTATTCTACTTCTCTTCCCTCTAAACCCTCAGATGCCTCCGAGACGTGACCTCAGATTTACCTTTCCACCGGAACTCACTCAGTTGATCCAGTAGCAGAATACACGGATGCAGTTGTTAGTTCAGAACCAAGTCAACAACAACAACAACAACTCACCGCCACCACCACCAGTTGACAACTTAGCTCGTTTTCTGAGGTTGCAGCCGCCGGTGTTTTCTAGTAGCACCGAGCCGATAGTGGCAAATGACTGGCTCCGCAGGATTGGAAGGGAGTTAACCACTGCCGGATGCACAGATGCTGAGAAGGTGCGATTTGCCGCGCACCAATTGGATGGACCAGCAGCCTCATGGTGGGAGAATTACACTGTCACCTATCCTATAGCCACTGTTACATGGGATCAGTTTGAGCAAGCATTCCACATTGCCCATGTCTCAACTGGAGCTATGAGCATGAAGAAGCGTGAGTTTCGCAACTTGCTCCAAGGGAACCATACTGTGGGGCAGTACATGGATGAATTTAGTAAGCTATCTCGTTATGCCCCTGATGATGTGGCCACCAATGCCGCAAAGCAGGAGAAGTTTATGGAAGGGCTGAATGATGAGATGAGCATGCCGTTGATGGTGGCAACATTTAACAACTACCAGGAGTTGGTAGACAAGGCTCTTATGATGGAAGGGAAGCAACAACAAATTGAGAGCCAAAAAGGAAGTATGGACAAGGAAGGTACAACTCAAGAGCTCAGCAGCAGCCTCGTTTAACCCCGAACTCAGGAGGACTTGTCCATAACCATGGAGGTCACACTCACCATGGAGGGAGTTCTCACAACCATAGTGGCCCCAAGAATGGAAACGGGAATGGAGCAGGTAGTAATCAAAACCGCTCTAACCCAGCCACACCCGCCAAGAAGGACCTAAGTCACATTACTTGTTTCAAGTGCGGGAAGACTGGACATTATGCCACTGAGTGCCCTGAAGCGAAGAATGGAAATGGCAATGGAAGCGCTGGGAAGAAGCCCAACCCATTCAACAGGGGACAAGTGAACCACGTGAACGTGGAGGAGGTTGAGCAGCAGCCTGATACCGTTATGGGTAAGTTTTTGGTTAAGTTGTTTACTGCAATCGTTCTTTTTGATACTGGTGCATCGCATTCATACATATCAAGGGGATTCGTGGATAAGTATAAACTGCCCACTAAAGTTCTTAGGACATCTATGCTAGTAACCTCACCTGGAGCTGAGTATATGGCAAGCACTGGGTGTTTCAGATGCCATTAGACTTTGGAAGCCATGTTTTCCCCTCAGACTTGATAATTTTGGAGTCACAAGGATTGGATGTGTGTCACAGCCCTAGATTATTTGTGTGCAATAGTTGCATTTGCATCCATGCATCATGGCAATCTTTCCTTAAACCTGAAATGGGGATTAACAAACCCTAGCACTCCTTTGAAAACTAGGATCAACCAAAAGAATATATTTCAATGAACCCAAAATGCCCTTCATAAAAGCCCACCATTATTGGCTCTGGTTTAAACCTCTGCCAAACTGGTCTTGCAAATTATGGAGCCATTCTGGATTTTTGAACAAGCCATAAGTATTTGAATTTGGGAATTTTAAATACTATAAATATTTTAAAGTGCTCAAATACTCCTGGAAGTATTTTTAGGCAATTGAGAATATTTTCAAATGTGCCTCTGAATATTTCTAGGATTTTTAGAAATGAAATGGTATTTTAATCATTTCAATACATAGAGCGGAGCAAATAAAAAAAGAGAAAACAAAAAGGAACAGAGGACTTACCTGGAAGCCCACCTAGCAGGCCCACCTACTGGCCCAGCCCACCTCCTGTGCCAGCGAGCTGCTTACACTCGCCAGCAAAGGAAAGCAGCTGCTCCACAGCGAGCACAGCATGCGTGCCACGCAGCTGCCCGCCGCCTCGCCGCTCCCCTCGTCGAGATGTCGCCCTGGGACGCACCCCCACCTCTCTCTCGAGCTCCCAGACACACTCGCTCTCCTCCCCTGACCCTCTCTCTCGCCCTCCCCGATGACGCCCGAGCCATCACCGTCGCTGCCGCTCGTCGCAGCCGCGTCCAACGCCGTCCCTGAGCCGCGCCACCGTGTCTAGCAGCGTCGCCGTCGTCGACTACGTCGACTAGCCAAGCCGCACGATGCCGGAGCCCCTGCAATGTCGCCGTCGCCATCGTCTTCAACCTCGGGCCGCCCGAGATCGTCGTCGCCGTTCCGACCGCACCGAGCCCTCCCCGAGCTCGCTGACCCTCTCTGCGGCTTCCCAATGAGCTGCTGCCCCTCCTTCTTCTCTCCGCTTTGTTGCTAGAGCTCTGTAGCCGCCGCGCCTCTTCTGTCCAAACGCGCCGCCGCCTGAGCTCGTCGCCGACGTAGCTCCGGCCGCTTAGCGGTCCCGCTGGCATGTCCAGCGTGCTCACCGCATCGCATAGATGCTGTAGGTGCTAGCGCCATGCTGCCTAGGCCACTGCAGCCACGCGCACGAGCTGGCCCAAGCTTCAGCCTCCGCCGAGCTCGTCGTCGGCGATGCTCCGACCACTCCCCGGCCAAACCACCATCGTGGTTGGATGCGGGCGAGTCCCAGCTCCACGTAGGTGCTCTCCGTGCGCCAAATTGTGCCCTATGGGCAAATCCCGCAGCGCGCCGCCGCGTCTGGCCTCGCCGGTGGCTAAACGCCGGCAGGCTTTGACCGCTGACCCATGAGGTTTGACCCCGCCGAGTCAGGTTGACTTCCCCCTCTCTCTCATTGACATGCGGGCCCCGCCCGATTAATTACTCTGTTAGTGCTAATTAACTAGGTTAGTTTAACTAGTATAGTCACTGACTAGTGGGCCCTGCCCAGTTAATTAGACTAACTAAATGTAGTTAGTGCACAGAGTCACTGACCAATGGGCCCCACTGGTCAGGTTTGACTGGCCCCTGGCGCCTTTGACTCGCTGACATCACAGTGACGCAATGCTGACACAATTATTTAATTTCTAGATTTATTTTCATATAGGAAATTCCAGAAAATAGCCTAAACTTCTAAAAATCATAGAAAATCAACCATAGCTCCAAATCCAACAAATTATATATGAAAAATTATCAAAAAACTCAAGGAATCTGTTTATGGCATTTGCATGCATGTTTGAACAACCTAGGGTGCTGTACAGGGCAATTTGCATAATTGACATTTAAATAAGCACATATGGAGTTTGAATTTGAACCCTTGGTTCAAACCAACTTCATTTAATATGGTTGCTAGTTGCATTAGCTCAATCAACAGCATATTGCCATGACATTATCATGCATCATAATTGTTGCATTGCATTGATTGTGTTCCTCTTTGTTTGCCGGTATTTGTCCCCTCTCGATAGACGTGGTTCCGACAACGAGTTCGATGACACCGATGAAGAACTATTCTATCTTCAGAAGTGCCAGGCAAGCAAAACCCCCTTGCTCATTTCGATACAATCCCACTCTCTTGCTCCTGCTCTCTTTTACTGCATTAGGACAACAATGATTCAACTGTTACATGCTGTGGTAGTTGAACCCCTTATCCTCTGCATGACCTGTCATTGCCACAGTAAATAGATGAAACCCACTAGCATGAGTAGGAGTTGGTTGAGCCCTGATGTGCCTACTCATTCATGCTTGTTTGTCATGCCTGCTATTGCATAGAGTTGTGTCGGGTCTGATTCATCGGGAATGAATTGGAATGGTGATGAACATGTCCTACTGTGTGTGAGCTAAGTGTGTGATCACGATTTGGTAAAGGTAGCAGTGAGAGGCCATGTAGGAGTACATGGTGGGTTGTCTCATTGAAACCGTTCTTAGGAACTGAGTTCTGTGTCTGTGATCCATGAACAGCTACTACCACTCATTGGGATCCTTAATTGACCCTCTCGGCTTCTTAATCACCCTAGTACTCTGTCCAGGGGTTCCAACTAGTTTCTGGTGTTTGTAGGTTATGTGTTGGCGGCCGTGCGTAGTGCTGACCCTAGGGGTGGGCTATGATGCGGTAGATACACCGTGGCATGGTGTACCGGGCGCCCGTTTGGTTTCTCGGGAACCCTATTCAAATCGTTCGGGGCCGTATGTGGAAACCTAGGCCGGACTCCTTGCGGATGGAACCTGGATAGGCGATAAACCTGGACTAGAGACTTGAGTGTTTAGGTAGGCCGTGGCCGACACCCTCGTTGGGCTTCCGCTTGAAGGTTGCCGAGTACATGTCGTGTAAACGATGGTAAGTGGTGGGAGCGTGTGTGAAGAAGTACACCCCTACAGGATTATTATTATCTATTCGAATAGCCAGATTCCTCGGATATGGAAACTTGGACCCCTTGCATAGTTCATAGACAAGTGAAAGTGGATACTCTAAAACTCACAAGATAAGCGTGAGTGCTATGGATGGCCTTCTCGTAGGGAGACGGGAGCGGATCCATAGTGGTGTATTGATATGGTGAATATGTGGACTCGTGTGCGCCACCTCAAAAGAGTTGCTTGCAGTCGTAGTTCAGGTTAGCCACTGAGTCAAAGCTGGCTTGCCGCAGTTAAACTCCACCACCCCCTTTAGTGATACCGATGCATATGTAGATAGTTCTGATGTAAGTCTTGCTGGGTACATTTGTACTCATGTTTGCCTATTTTATGTTTTGCAGAGAGACGTCAGTCTCGCTAGTAGTTCCGTGTGGACTTCGACGTTTAGCTTGATACCTCTGCTAAGATCTTGTGCCCTCGGCAGGATCTGGTAGATAGTCAGGCTTCTTAGCCTTTTTCATTTATAGATGTCTGTACTCAGACATGTTAAGCTTCTGCATGTGCTTTGATTGTATGCTATGATTGTTGGGTCATGAGACCCATGTTTGTAATTTCTCGCTCCTCGGAGCCTAATGAATAAATACTTGAGTCATAGAGTTATGTTGTGATGCCATGTTGTATTTACACATATCGAGCATATTGTGCATATGATTGAAATGCTTGGTATGTGTGGGATCCGACAATCTAGTTGTTTATCCTTGGCAGCCTCTCTTATGGGGAAATGTAGTCTAGTGCTTCCATGAGCCATAGTAGTCCGCTACAGCCCGGTTCACCGGAGTCCTGCTAGCCCAGCACTACTGCTCAGGACACTTGACTGGCCGACATGTGTTTCACTTTGTTCCTGTGTCTGTCCCTTCGGGGAAATGTCACGCGGTGACATCCGGAGTCCTGCCTAGCCTGCTACAGCCCGGGTTCCCGGAGTCCTGTTAGCCCAGTGCTACAGCCCGGATTCACACGCTGCTGACCGACATGCTCGATGTCATTCATGTATGCCTGTCCCCATAGGTTGGTGCCGCTTTGGGTTCATGACTAGCCATGTCGGCCCGGGTTCTCTGTCATATGGATGCTAGCGACATTATCATATACGTGAGCCAAAAGGCGCAAACGGTCCCGGGACAGGTAAGGTGGCACCCGTGGGAATACCGTGCATGAGGCCGCAATGTGATACGAAGTGTTACATGCTAGATCGGTGTGACTTAGGATCGGGGTCCTGACAGCTTTGGTATCAGAGCCTGACTGCCTGTAGGATTACCAAGCCAAACTGGTCAAAGTTGAGTCTAGAAATGCTTTAGTTATATAAGGGAATTGATTGTGGGATGGAACGTAAGGCTCTTTTTACTCCTTATATCTCATGCCCTCTGATCTGAGTCACCCTCTTCCTTTCTACGGGGTTAAGAAACTAGGCCTTCTCATCTATCTATCAGGATGACGTGTTACTAACCCGTTGACTTATAGGATTGATGGATTCATGCCGCAGTTCAGTTTCCAGTACTTCCGTGTGTTCATAATTGGTCTCGGAACCTTGATATTGTGATGTTGAGTGGTTATGCCACCATTTTGCAGGATGTCTCAAATCTTTTTGAGCATTTACAGCCGTTATGCTATCCGAGTCATCCCAGGTTTCTAAGTAGTCTGATGCATTTGCAAACCCCTTCCTCCTGTTCCTGATGTCCAGTTGGGCCAGATTAATCACACTGATCGATGAGTTGAGGTACTCTGTTGCCTCGACATATATGTTGGAGCTATTACTATGACCCTAGGCGTTTTAGGGAGTCACCTAGTAATCTAGCCATGTTTTGTGCTCCGGTGTGATGATTCTGGCCACCATTCTCGAAAGCATCCCGTGATGCCATGTAGTGGCAGGTATTCTATTCATGGGTTCTTGAACCCGAGATTCACCCTACTTAACTCATGTTGATAGTGTTGCTAGTTCCTTTAGGATATTAGTAACCTTTGCGATAGTCCTCGAGGTTCGTCGTACATCCTTCTTCCAATTATCATGGACCATTCTTGGCAGGAATTCTTTTGAACCAAAAGGTCACGACAGAGTGCTCCTCATGAGTTCTTCATTCTATGTTGTGACTCTGCCAACCCTACCTTCCTGCATGGGTTATCCGGAAGAAATATGTTGAACTCGTTCGACATACTAATCTATGCATCCACAACTCAGAAAGTTATATGTTCCTTTGAGTTGTCCCCCTTCCGTTATATTCCGACCTTCATCTATCAATTGATAGTCAAGAGTATGTGATCATTCGTTCATCGATGCCTATTATTCTTGTGGTCCGTCGAGCCGTTCTATTTTAGAATGACTAGGAGAAACAAACTCCAGTACCTCATCCATTTCTAGGATTGGGTCAAAGCAGTTGTATTTCGCATATCAAATGCAATCAAGCTATTGGTCTGTTCTACCCTGAAGTACTATCCACTTTATGTCAGGAATGTCATGATAATTGCACCTTCCCTTATGAATTCTTGACGTAGTGATACTTCTCGCCATCATTATTCATTCCTCGGTGTCATCCTATTGCAACCGGAATACCGACAAGTGAATCGTGATGTGTGAAATCAATACTCCTAGCAACTCTTTGCTTGGTAGTTAATGGACATTAATGTCATTCTTAGTGTGCTGGTTATTGAATCATCACCCTAAGGTTGATCGTGCTACCTAGTCCTTATTTCCTGGTGCACTGTTCGATCAACGGGTTAGGATTTTGCCAAAACCCTTGCTCTTCTGATCATAGCGTCTTGCCCTGAAAAGCAAGATTGTTCTCGAGCTTAGTAACATATCGGTGGTTCGTGATTTTCCGAAGATCTTGTCGGAAGTATTACCTGGCTGTCACCTGACCGCTATGTTGAGTCGTGATCAAGTTGGTTTTCTTAAGTCACCCCTTCTCCAAGAATCTGTGTTGGATATCCCTTAGCTAGTGGGTTGAGCTAGACAACAACTTGGAGAATTGGAAGATAAAAGCTTGTCTGACTTAGTTCATGTTAAGGGATATCTTCTGTGTGTGTGTGTGTGTGTGTTGAAGATGATATGTCCATCAATTGGTCCTCGTGATCAGTTGTTGGATCTATTGCCTTGTCAAAACTTTGACTTGAGTATGGGCTATCGTCAAGTCAAATCAGAACCAACGATGTTTGTAATGTTGTCTTACCCGTGGTTGATCCCTCGAGCATACACCATTACATCTTGTGGTCTGACCGATACTATCATCGTGTTCACATGATGGTGGAAGTCCAGTGATATGGAAATTCTGATGAGTTGTTGTTGAGCCCATCAGCAACATTTTGTCTCCCCCATGATTCATGTTGAACATCAACCTAGTGTTGGAAACTTTATAAGCAATGCCTTCATATTCCGTTCATGAAGCTTATGCTTGGATGGAAGAAGTGACTTCCTCGAATTCATGTGCATTTGGTGCAAGTTGCCGCCGTGAGTTCGAGAAAGATTGTTTTTGTTTCCCCAGGTACCATCCCAAGTCAGTTATGCATGTGTGAATATATTCTATGGTTTGGTAGATTAATTACCTCCACTCCATATGTATTCCCTAGCACACCAAGCCATTGATTGACTTGTTCAAGGCAAAGAAGTCTATGCTTGGGATCTAATCCATGGACTTGCGTAAGACTTCAAAATCCTTGATGATGGTTCCCCACCTGAACTCGATAGTGTTTTACTATAAGACTACTACGTGGTCATGCTCGTCTTGGATAGCGTGTTCACAGGTTTGTAGCAGAACCAGCTCATGTTTTGGAGCTTGCTATCGCAGTTCATTCCCCGAGAATCTCGCAACGTCATCTCGTCAAATTGTGTTGCAAATTCTCATTTTCTTTCTAGACTGGATGGGTCTGGAATATCCTAACACCAACCATATCTGAATCTCAGGCAGATATGATGGTTGGAACATACTCCAAGAACTATAATGTTGGTCTCTCTGTAACCGGTAACGTAGATGTCGTGGCCAACACACCTAGTCGGAAGGCCTATTATTGTAGTATCTTGGTTGAAGAAGTTGGCCACCGCCCCATAAGGATTTCGTAGGATTTACTCCAGAAGTTGTTCCTTATGGATCTATTGTATTCCGAAGTTCGACCACTACTTGATGGCTATGTTGATGCTTTAAAGCATGACCGTGGTAACCAGTACATCAAGGAGAACATTAGAAGCGGAGTGCTAAATGTCTCTCGGTCGATCATCTAGATTTCATTCCCTTGGCTTCGCTAAGGTGAAATCTGAGAAAGGGTTGTCTTTCTATGCATCTGCATTGTCCATCACTATTCATCAAGGTAGTAAGATGTGTTGCCAGGATCCTCGACTCGGATGTTGGTAGAACCTTGATGAATATGGAAATGCACAAGTTCTTGAGAGCACGTGCAAGCAAAATCATCCCTTGCGTTGTCTTCAACAAGGTAGTCCACATCATCCATCCTAGTCCGAGTATGCCATTTCTTCGAGCTATCACAACCGATCAATTGTAAATTGCCTTAAGCTGGTATGAAGAGTTTCAATGGTTTATGGATCAAAAGTAAGTTGGATAAGTTCATTGATGATATCTAGGTATACTCGAAGAGTGAAGAGGAGCACAAGGAACATTTGTGTTTAGTTCTCGAGAAGCTCATGGAACATCGGTTGTATGCCAACTTCAGCAAATGTGAGATTTGGTTGAAGGAAGTTGGATTTCTTGGACATGTTATATCAGGAGAGGGTATAGAAGTGGACCCAACCAAGGTCCAGTCAGTCACTGAGTGGTTGGCACCCACCTCAGTTGGAGATATCCGCAGTTTTCTTGGACTCGCGGGATATTATCGGAGATTTATTGAAAATTTCTCTAAGATTGCGAAGCCTATGACGACGTTGTTGAGGAAGGATACCTGTCGGTGTCAAAACTGGTGGATCTCGGGTAGGGGGTCCCGAACTGTGCGTCTAGGCCGGATGGTAACAGGAGACAAGGGACACGACGTTTTACCTAGGTTCGGGCCCTCTCGATGGAGGTAAAACCCTACGTCCTGCTTGATTAATATTGATGATATGGGTAGTACAAGAGTAGATCTACCACGAGATCGAGGAAGCTAAACCCTAAAAGCTAGCCTATGGTATGATTGTTGATGTGTATGTTGTCCTATGGACTAAAACCCTCCGGTTTATATAGACACCGGATAGAGTTAGGGTTACATAGAGTTGGTTACAATGGTAGGAGATCTGCATATCCGTATCGCCAAGCTTGCCTTCCATGCCAAGGAAAGTCCCTCCTGGACACGGGACGAAGTATTCAATCTTGTATCTTCATAGTCCAGGAGTCCGGCTGAAGGTATAGTCCGGCCATCCGGACACCCCCTAATCCAGGACTCCCTCAGTAGCCCCTGAACCAGGCTTCAATGACGACGAGTCCGGCGCGCATATTGTCTTCGGCATTGCAAGGCAGGTTCCTCCTCCAAGTACTTCATAGAAGATTTTGAACACAAAGATAATGTCCGGCTCTGAAAAACAAGTTTCCACATATTGCCATAGAGAGAATAATATTTACACAAATCTAATCTGCTGACATATTCCGTAGTGTGACATCACACCACGGCCAAGCTTCTATTCAAACCATTTTACTATCCCATCTCAGCGCGTTATGCGAGGCAGTTTCCTTGGCACATCTTGTTAAAGCAGAGATCATGTCCCCTTATTCCGGGATTCTCATCAATACGGGCGTGGGTAACCCAACCACTTCTAGGACTCCTAGATTATAGGCAAGTCCAAACGAACACGGAGAGGACGCTTGATATTCACCCTCTTTATAAAGGGGACAAGGCTTTTATTTTTCCCTCCCGTGCTCAATCGAATCCTTCCCCCACCTCAAGCTCAAACGCCCGAAGTTCAGGTCAGGCACCCCGAACCTTCAGTCATGTCCGGATCTAGCCTTCAAGGCCGATGGATGCCTTCCTCCGTCACGGAAGAAGACATCAAGAAGTTGAGGGAGGCCAGATATCTGACTGCCGAGATTCTGCATCGGCTGCCTCCCCGAGGGCAGGCCGTCCCCACCCCCGAACCCAACGAGAACGTCGTGTTCGTTTCCCACTTCCTCTGAGGCCTAGGCCTTGCCCTGGATCCTTTTGTCAAGGGTTTGACGTTTTACTACGGACTAGATTTTCATGATCTAGCTCCGGACTCCTTTCTTCATATCACGACATTTATTATCGTGTGCAAGGCCTTCCTCCGGGTTACCCCTCACTTTGGCCTATGGCTCAAGACCTTTGAAGTGAAGCCGAAGCTGGTCGAGGGGGAGCATGCAACGTGTGGAGGTGCCTCAATACGCAAGATGACGGGAGCTCCGTGGCCCAAAGGTTCCATCCCAGAGGTGTCTGAATTGTGGCAACAGGAGTGGTTCTACATCACGGCTCCTAGAAGTGCCAAGTGGGCGGCCCCCTGTTTTCCGCTCAGGCCCCCCACCACAGCTGATGCCATGGATCAGCAGAGGTCTGAGCTGGGGTCCAATCAAGGACGTGCCTATACTGCAAGGCCACATTCGAGATCTCTTCAATGGAGATTTCAGTTTGGTTGCGGTGATCCAGGTTATGCTGGTTCGTCAAGTCCAGCCTTGCAAACGCCGGCCTCTTCGCCTGTGGGAATTCAATCCTGAGGGACCGCGTGCCATTCAAAATTTTCTCGGCCTGACGCACGAGGAGATGTACAAGTCATTCTTCGGACCTCAGACGGAGTGTCCGGAAATCACCGAGGACGTGGGCCTGAGTAGCAACCGCACCGCCGAACAGGTAAGGCATCTTCCGGCCGAACATACTTTCTCTACTTTGTTACGAAGTTATCTCTGAGAGTTTGCTTTTTGACCAGGACTGGCTAACAAAGGCGAAGTTGATTCGGTGTTCGGCCCCCCTCCCTGAGGGTTTGGAAAATCCGGTATTGGAAAAGATGCTCCAGACCGCACCTTGCCCTAAGCCCTTAAAGGAAGATAATGTGGAGGATAATGTGGGCGGATGTGGGCCCCCAACGCTGCCCACTCTAACCGAGGGAGCGAGCGTCTCCATGAAGGAAGACGACTAGAAGAGGAAAAGGACTGCGCCCGGGGATTCGGAAGTCGAAGCTTCCAAACGGGAGAAGAAGTCTCCCACAAAGGGTCCTACCTTGGCGGCGCCGTTGCCGCACAAAGTCCGCGGGGGGATCAATTCTCCCGTGAGTCGTAAGTGACCCGAAATACTTTAACAGTACAGATATGCCATCTTTTTCTTCTGAGAAGATAACCACCACATATATTTTTGCAGTTCGGGCCTTAGCCCCTCTCAAATGATCTCGTCTTCGGGGGAGCTTCTTCCAGAGATGATGGAGAGCGAAACGCCTCCTCTGGACTCCTCCGCTCCGGAAGCGGGCGACCCTGAAGTGTCGTTGCGGAGGGCCTCTCCGAGTCCGGTGAGGCCAGAAGATAATCCCATTGACCACCGAAGCTCCAAGTGTCCGGCTCCCGAAGAGAGCAGACAAAAGAGTCTGGCACCGTCTAGTGTGTGATCGGATGTTCCGAGGGAGTTGGTGGGGTGAGCGGCCATCTCAGATGAACACCGTGTGCTGATGAATACGGTGATGGAGAGAATATCGTCCGCCGAAAGCGGATTGCATGAAGCTTTTATGAGTCTACTGACAGGCTTTAAGGTACGTAAAAGAATGTATGGTAGTCCTGCACAAGCTAGGTGTGCCCTATGTAGATAGTAGCCCCTGAGACTCTGGTTGTCGTCGGAAACGACGACGAACAGAGGATCATATTCCCAGGCAATAACCATACTGCCTCTATGTGCAGGTGATGGAAGCTCCGGTGGCTAGCCGGACTAGCGAGTTTGCCCATTTAGAACGGCAGTTGGATGCGGCAGACGCCGACATCAAGCTTGTTAACAAAAGGCTTGACGAGGCACATGGTAAGTGTCATTATCTGGTAAACGCCACAATAGGAAGAGCAGCATGACGCCAGTATCTTAAATATGTTGTGACTGCATATGGAGCTGCCACTGTTGAAGCCTTGCGGGCAGAACTTGCCCGAGCCAAGGAACAAGCGAGGTTAGGTAATGCGGCTGCTGTGAAGGCGGCCGAAGAGTTGCAAGCCGAGAAGGCCGCGCATGGCGAGACCCGAGACAAGATGGCCAAGATGGCTGTGGAATTAAAAGCCGCCGCCGACCGTTGCCGGGTTCTTGAAAAGGAAAACCAAGCGAAGGCATCGGACCTTGAGAAGGCTGCTGCGACGAAAAAGGATCTCCGCTCTGCTATGAGGGCAAAGAAGGAGGAGCTGCGGGAAGCCGGGGATATTGTAGCTGGGAAATCCTTTATGTTGCAGAGGAAATTCGGAGATCCACGGTATGCCCCTCTGGATCGGCTGTGGAGTTCGGAGGATGTGTATATGGATTTTGCGGCGAGCGCTGCCGATGCGGCCAAGTACTTCCAGGGTCAGACGGACCGTGGAGTAGACCAGCTGTTTTGGAGACAATTCCATTCTCCCGAGCGTCCACTTTCATTGACTGACCAATTAGCCGAATGGGCCGAACTAAATAGGTTGTCCGGACTCTCCATGAGGTGTGTTGTGGATCAACTATGGCCGGAAAGGTCAAAACCGAACAGCTATTTCAGCTTGGTGCAGCAGTTCCTTGACGTGGTGCCGCGCATTCATGCGATTAAGAGGTCGGCGTGCATAGAGGGCGCACGGATGGCCTTTGCCCATGTTAAGGCATACTGGGCGGAGATGGATGCTACCAATGTTGCAGCGCGGGATTCGGCTATAGGTCGAAAGGCTGCTGAGCACTATTTTGAAGAAGTTCTTGAGGGTGCCCGTTTGATAGAGACCCAGTGCTCAAAAAGTATTATGTTTGAGTGATATGTAATCTCATTGTAAGCGAAATGCTTTTATAAATTTTTATAAGGCTATTTTTATACTTTTGCCTGAAAGTAATATGATGCCTCCTGGGCGGCCGTTTATGTATACATGTGTATAACCTGAAAGATTGCAGTCGCTGGCTTCAGCCCCCACGCATATAATGCGGAGGTGCTCGCAAAAACACGCGTTTCACACTTAACCCAACGTCTTCGTCCTATTAAGGAGGTGATAGCGGAGCGAGCGAGGCAACCGGACTATAATGCTTTAGCACTTTCACTTAGCCATAGGAGTTTGACAGTGGGGCTACTAGATAGCCCCTGGTGGCTCCGCACTCTCCCGGTTCCGGGGTGCGTACATGCCTGGCCGAAAAACGGCTCTTCGTTAAGGCGGAGGAATTCTAACATTCCCACAGGTCATCGAGTGGTTGACCAGTCTCACGCTATATCATGACAGTCAGTTTTCGACTTTCTCTACTGAGGTGCTCGTCCGGATGAACCAGGGCACAATCGCAATAGTTCTCCTGGTGCTACCTTAGCCGGTAAAGCGGAACGTAAGGCACCAAAACACAGGAGCCGGGCAAACCCAACATTTGACCAAAGACAATGATTCAGAGCTGATGCATATAGGGCCAAACTCGCGATGCCGAACACTCCCTAAGGTATTCGGTCTTTGTGGTATAAGTCAGGCCTAAATAATGGCCTTTGTAAGAAGCCCGTTGTGTCCAGGTACGTGCATTGTTCTGGCGTGGCCACATGCCAAGACGTCACCATCCTTCTCAACGGTGGATATGTATCAACAAGAGACAGTAAAAAAGGTTTACGCAGGGTCTTAATCTAAAAAGAATCCTTGGACGGGTGTAGCACGATGATCGTCTGTAAAAGAGAGAAGTTAAGTGAAAAAGTTGTCGTGCAAAAAGATAGTTTTTAAAGAAATCATGTGTAATTCAAGATGATAAGAAATTGCCACTTGTCTGCGCGCGTTGCGCCCCTTGTATTGACAAATAGGGGTGTGACAACTTATTTCCATATAAATAGCGGTGCCGGACTTGATTAGCTGTATCTGAGGTCTTGACGACCTATTGGATGCTTTCGTTTGTCCGGGCGCCTTTAGTGTGCGGCGGCCAGGGCAGCCTCACTCTCTTCGGTGCGCAGAGATCGCTTGATATTTCCATGCACTGTAATGATGCCAGGTGGACCGGACATCTTGAGTGTGAGGGAGGCATAGTGTGGTATTGCATTAAAGCGAGCGAAAGCTTCGCGTCCGAGCAGTGCTTGATAGCCACTTTGAAACGAAGCGATGTGGAAAGTTAAATTCTCGCGACGGAAGTTATCGGGGGAGCCGAATATAACTTGTAGTAAGAGGGAGCCCGTACAACGAGCCCCTGGGCCTGGCGTTACTCCTTTAGAGGTAGTATTGCTATGGCGAATTTGTGTTGGGTCTAACCCCATCCTGCGGATTGTATCCTGATATATTAGGTTTAGGCTACTGCCGCTGTCCATCAAGACCCTTGTGAAGTGATATCCGCTAATTACTGGGTCTAATACCAGGGCAGCCCATCCTGCGAGTCGGATACTTGCTGAGTAATCGCGATGGTCGAAAGTGATCAGTTGAGATGACCAGTGGCAGGACTTCGTAGTGATAGGCACTTGGGTATACTTTCCTGGGAGTGCCGTATTGTTTTTTCCCTTGATTATGTGTAACATGTTTACTGTTTTGACTTCTGGTGGAAATTTCTTTTGTTCCGCCGTGTCTTGCTTGGGAGGCTCGTCCTCGTCTTCACTTGGTGTATCCTCCCCCTTATGTACGGTGTTGAGCTTGCCGGACTGCTTGAAGACCCAACATTCTCTGTGGGTATGATTAGCAGGTTTACCAGGGGTACTATGGATCTGACATACTTGGTCCAGAATTTTGTTGAGGCTGGACAGTTCATCCCTGGTGCCTTTAGGCGGCTTTTGACCTGGCGAGAGCTTTTGAATCCGGCGTTTACTGCTGCGCCCTTCGTGCCGTCTTCTTTATTTCGGCGTTTGTTATTGCTGTTGCGCCGTGATTTCCCATTTCCATCTCTAACTTCAGATGTACTGGGGTTGCTGGTGCTGCATCTGGCTAGCCAGCTGTCCTCCCCCACGCAAAAGCGGGTCATGAGGTTTGTTAATGCGGCCATCGTTCTCGGCTTATTTTGGTCGAGGTGTCTGGCGAGCCATTCGTCACGGACGCTATGATTCAAAGCTGCTAAGGCTTCGGCGTCCGGACAGTCGACAATCTGGTTCTTTTTAGTAAGAAACCTGTTCCAAAGCTTTCGGGATGACTCTCTGGGCTGTTGAGTTATATGACTCAAATCGTCTGCATCCAGAGGTCGGACATAAGTCCCTTGAAAATTTGCCCGAAAGGCGTCTTCGAGCTCTTCCCAACTTCTGATGGAGCTTTCGGGGAGGCCTTTGAGCCAGTGACGAGCTGGCCCTTTGAGCTTGAGGGGTAGGTACTTGATGGCGTGGAGATCATCTCCTCAAGCCATATGGATATGAAGGATGTAGTCCTCAATCCAGACCCCAGGGTCTGTTGTTCTGTCGTATGCCTCTATGTTTACGGGCTTGAATCCTTCTGGAAATTCGTGGTCCAGCACCTCATCGGTGAAACATAGGGGGTGTGCGGCACCCCTGTAGCTGGGTGTACTGCGTTGTTCGGATGTTTGTTGTATTGCATTGTATGCTGGGGCACGCTTGCGTGGTCCATAGATGGATCTTGTTACACCGTCCTTTGGGTGCGAGCCCTCGCATTGGTTCCATGTTGTATGGTGAGCGGCGTTGTATGCCGCTCTATATTGGTAGGGGGGCCATCTATCCGACCAGGTGGCTGCTTCGATATTTGGTTGTGGGGGTTCTGAGGCCTCCTCATTGAATTCGGGTAGCAGCTTCCGCTTTCGGTAGCTCTTGGAGGGGTGATTGTCGCCGTACCTTGCTGCAGTGCTGAGTATTTTACTCCATCTGAATTGGAGTGTGTCTTGCGCGGCCTTGAGCCTTTGCTTCTGCTTTTTCAGGCTCCTCGCGGTGGCAACAAGCCTTTTACGGGCAGTCTGCTGCTCCGGTTGCCTGTCCGGCGTTATGTCGTCCGGACCATGATCCTTGATAGGATTTGTTTGTTCGGTTTGATTATCCGGATTGCCGTTGTTCGGCAGCGGTTCGCCCTGCTCCAGTGCTGGGTCTGTGTGATCGCTATTTCTGTCGGGGTGGGATTTGGGGCAGCGCTTGCATCGCCGCTTTGACTGCTTTTCGAGGGAACAAGCCTTCGGTGCGTCCTTCTGCTCCACGTCGTCATATTTTGGTGAGGTGGTGTTCCGGGGCCCAATAGGCGCTGGTTCTTCATCGTCTCCTTCATCGGCGTCCATACCGTCGATGTCTTCGGAGTCGAGGTTGAGCATGTCGGTTAAGTCGTCGACAGTGGCTACAAAGTGGGTGGTGGGTGGGCTTTGAATTTCTTCATCGTCCGTACCCCAACCTTGCTGACCGTAGTCCGGCCAGGGCTCTCCTGATAAAGAGAGAGACTTTAGTGACTTCAAGATATCGCCGAAAGGCGAGTGCTGAAAGATGTCCGCGGCAGTGAACTCCATGATCGGCGCCCAATCGGATTCGATCGGTAGGGGCACGGAGGGTTCGGAGTCCGGAGAGGAGTCCAGCTCCTTGGAGTCACGAGTCTCACAGAGTATGGGGCTGGTGCTTGGCTCAATCGCCGTTGGGGTCGCAGCCCCCGAGGTGGCGTCCAACCGCCCATCCTCGATCAGCGCAGTTGGCTCCGAATTAAGGGTCGAAGCCGATGTGGGTGCGTCCTCCAGGGCACTGTTCGGCGGCAGAGCTAGATCATGCTCGTCGTGACAGTGCGGCGCGCTCGGCAGTGGCTCGAATCCGTTGAAGATCAAGTCCCCGCGGATGTCAGCCGTGTAGTTTAAATTTCCAAATCTGACCTGACAGCCAGGGGCATAGCTTTCGATCTGCTCCAGACGGCCAAGCGAATTGGCCCGCAGTGCGAAGCCGCTGAAGACGAAGATCTGTCCGGGGAGGAAGGTCTCACCCTGGACTGCATCGCTATCGATGATCGTAGGAGCCATCGAGCCTGACGGTGACGACACAGAAGAACTCTCAATGAAAGCACCAATGTCGGTGTCAAAACCGGCGGATCTCGGGTAGGGGGTCCCGAACTGTGCATCTAGGCCGGATGGTAACAGGAGACAAGGGACATGAAGTTTTACCCAGGTTCGGGCCCTCTTGATGGAGGTAAAACCCTACGTCCTGCTTGATTAATATTGATGATACGGGTAGTACAAGAGTAGATCTACCACGAGATCGAGGAGGCTAAACCCTAAAAGCTAGCCTATGGTATGATTGTTGATGTGTATGTTGTCCTACAGACTAAAACCCTCCGGTTTATATAGACACCGGATAGAGTTAGGGTTACATAGAGTCGGTTACAATGGTAGGAGATCTGCAAATCCGTATCGCCAAGCTTGCCTTCCACGCCAAGGAAAGTCCCTCCCGGACACGGGACGAAGTCTTCAATCTTGTATCTTCATAGTCCAGGAGTCCGGCTGAAGGTATAGTCCGGCCATCCGGACACCCCCTAATCCAGGACTCCCTCAATACCAAATTCCATTGGACTGAAGAATGTGAAGCAAGTTTCCAGGAGCTGAAGAAACGTTTGACTATAGCCCACAGTGCTGATTCTGCCGGATATACACAAGGACTTCCAAGTGTATTGCGATGCTTCTCGCTTAGGACTTGGAGGAGTATTGATGCAGGACGGAAGAGTTGTTTCATATGCCTCACGACAACTGAAACCGCATAAGTTAAATTATGCCACGCATGATTTGGAGTTAGCAGCTGTGGTGCACGCGCTCAAGACTTGGAGACACTTTCTCATCGAAAACCGTTGTGATGTATACATGGATCACAAGAGTTTGAAGTACATCTTCACACAGAAGGAGCTTAACCTCAGGCAGAGGAGATGGTTGGAGCTCATAAAGGATTATGATATGAAGCTGCATTATAATCTACGAAAGGCCAATGTCGTAGCAGATGCTTTGAGCCGTAAGAGTTACATTAACACCCTCGTAAGCGGAGGGATGCCAAAGGAGTTAGCCGAGGATCTTAGGGAACTTCGATTGGAAATAATTCCTCAAGGGTTTTTGGCAACATTGGAGGTTAAAGCAACACTATTGGAAAAGATTCAAGAAGCTCAGAAGGATGACAAAGAGATCGCTGAGATAGAGGAGAAAA
The DNA here is from genome assembly GCF_003073215.2 of Triticum urartu. Classification (NCBI taxonomy): domain Eukaryota; kingdom Viridiplantae; phylum Streptophyta; class Magnoliopsida; order Poales; family Poaceae; genus Triticum; species Triticum urartu. The sequence continues at coordinate 477,544,643 of NC_053027.1, forward strand.
TGGGTGAAGGCAAAGCCAATGGTTTTCGTGAGGATGAGCACGACACCTTGTGGTTTTTGGACCGTATTTATGTGCCCAATAAGGCAGAGATCAGAAAATTGATACTGCAGGAAGCTCATGACTCGCCATACTCGATACACCCCAGAAACACTAAGATGTGTTTGGATTTGAAGGAGCATTTCTGGCGGACTGGTATGAAGAAGGATATTGCCGAGTATGTAGCCGTATGTGATGTATGTCAGAGAGTGAAGGCTAAGCATCAAAAGCCAGGAGGGTTTTTACAGCCTATGCCGATACCCGAATGGAAGTGGGATAAACTTGGCATGGATTTTATCACCGGATTACCCAGGACCAAATCAGGATATGATTCTATATGGGTAGTAGTTGATCGCTTGACCAAAGTGGCTCACTTTACCCCCGTAAAAACCACGTATACAAGTGCGAAGTTGGCCAAGATATACATGACCAGGATCGTATGTCTGCATGGAGTTCCGAGGACCATCGTATCAGATAAAGGAACACAGTTTACCTCAAGTTTTGGCATCAGTTGCACCAGACCTTGGGTACCAGATTGGAGTTCAGTACAGCTTTTCACCCGCAGACAGATGGACAGACCGAGAGAGTCAATTAGATTCTGGAGGACATGTTGAGAGCTTGTGCGCTAGATTATGGATCTAGTTGGGATGACAACCTCCCTACGCAGAGTTCTCATACAACAACAGTTACCCAGGCCAGTTTGAAGATGGCACCGTTCGAAGCATTGTATGGGAGAAGATGCCGAACACCGTTGATGTGGGATGAAGTTGGAGACTGCCAGTTGTTTGGACCAGATTTGATTAAGGAATCAGAAGAGAAGGTTAAACTAATTCAAGATAGACTGAAGGTAGCTCAGTCCCGCCAGAAGAGTGATGTGGATTCAAAACGCAAGGAGGTAGTCTATGAAATCGGAGATAGAGCGTATCTGCGAGTGTCACCTCTTCGAGGAGTTAAACGTTTTGGAGTTAAGGGGAAATTAGCCCCGAGATTTGTGGGACCGTATCGTGTTTTGGAACACATGGGAGAAATTACCTACAAGTTGGAGTTACCCGAATGACTATCAGGAGTACATGATGTGTTTCATGTTTCCCAGTTGAAGAAGTGTCATGCAGAGATGGCCGAGATTCCTCCGAGAGATACAATGCCCCTGGAAGCAATTCAGTTGGACAATGATTTGATGTATGAGGAGAAGCCTGTCAAGATTTTAGAGTTTGCCAGCCGAGTTACTCGCAGCAAGGTTATCAGATTTTGCAAAGTTCAGTGGAGCCACCATACCGAGGATGAAGCCACCTGGGAACGAGAGGATGATATTCCCAAAGACCACCCACACCTATTTTCTAGCCAACCCGAATCTCGAGGGCGAGATTCATCTTAAGGGGGGTAGGTTTCTAAGATCCCAAATTTTCAATTTGGAATGTTATACGTAGGTCATTCATGCATATCATATTTTATTTGCATTTCGTTTTGCGATCCTCGAAAATTCTAAGCAACTCAAGGACCCTCGGAGAGAGTTGGGGATTTCACGGTTTCATATTTGAATTTTATCAAATATCGAAACGAGGATCAGTTGTTTTATTATTTTTCTCTCCGAAAATATTTCATATTAAAATATATGAGAGGACATAATATGACATCTCCAAAATAAATGAAATATTGGAGGAAAATATTAAAATCAACCTTTTGTTTTTATTCGGATTTTATTGCTATTTTATTTGCATAGGAAAAATAAGCGTTTTTTTCAAAATTGCATATTAGGCCCAAATAAGTGTCCACCTTGTCCAGTAAATTTTTAGAGGACGGGGAAATTTTATTTCGGGATTTTTGGAGTCCATTTAATACTTCTTTTTTTCTGCGGCGGAATTATTTTAAAAAAACAGCGCACCGACCTAACCGGGCCGTATCCGGCTAGGACACCGCCCGGCTGGCCCCTTTAAGAGGCGAGGTTGAGGCCCGAGCCAGCCCCAACCCAAGCCGCCGCCCTGTCAGCCCTAGCCGCCACCGCCGCGCCTCGATCCACACTGCCGCCGTGCCTCGATCCGCTGCCGCCGCTGCCGCCATGCCGCTCCGCCGCGCTGCCGCCCGCCTGCCGCCGACTAACTGCCGGAGTGTGCCGCCTCCGCCGACCCGTTCCACGAGGTAGCCGCCGTTTTTTTTTAAAACCGATCTGTTTTATTTCGTAACCCCTAGTTTTGGTTTTTTTAATTAGATCGGTTTTTTTAGGTTCGGTTAATTAGCGGACGCTCTCCATACGTTCGTTTTAACAAACGGTTTTCGCCCATTAGTCGCAAACAACAAACGTTCGTTCGTTAGCCTGTTCGTCAGTTTTCTTTTTCTCGGATTTTTTGCGATTATTTTTTATCGCGATTTCTGATCTGATTTTCGTTTTAGTTTATCTTTTCGCTCATTTATCGGAATCAGGCGATTCAAGCGCCTAGATCTTCGTCTCGAAGCCCTCTTTCCATTTAACCAACTTGAACAAGATTTTGGTACTGTAAAATTTAACTTTAATTCAAATTAGTAATCGGATCTTGTTTCTTTCGCAGTTTGTGTTTCGTTGCTCCGTTTGATTCGATTCTTTTTGCAAACCGGAGTTCTTAAGTTGAACTTTCTGGTTAGTTCTTCTTATTCAAGTTTTACCTGTGCATCTTTGCTTGGTTGCTTATGTATGCAATTGTTTGTTTGCGATAGAACATCCAGGGTGTGAAGCGTGCTACTACGAGTCTCTAGGTTTTACGGATCATCGGTAAGGCAAGTAACACTTTGATCATACCCTTTATTACCCAATTTTTATGCATTAGTTCCAACCCTCAAACACTGCATGATTAGGATTTGATTAACTTGTGGGTTTGGGAAGTAGATGATGAGGTAGAACCTATTACCTGTTTCATTATCAGACCCTCGGGAGTTACCTCTACGTTGCTTATATTGCTATGCTATGCTCGTAGACTTGGATTGGGTTTGAGTGTATCCATGACAGATGTGAGTTGTTAATTAATGGTTCAACTTAAGGTGGCAACTTTAATAAACATCTGGGTGGATTGCTTGTTTGGGCAACTGGAGAATCCAGTGTTGTCCTAGGATATCCCGGAGTACCCGTGTGATCATCCTACGGTCTGCCACCTAGGCTCAAAGGGATCTTAAGATTATTCATGCTAGAAACTTCCGTGTGCATAGTATGAGTAAGTTGTGTGACCTCTTTCAGTGGTGGGCTAGCAGATGTAGAGGGAAAGTAGGTGTAACTGTCCACCCAGAGTAAAGAGTAAATGCTTCTGAAAGACTGTGTCTGGGTCATCCGTTTCTCAAACATCATGCAGTGCGAGAAATCCAACGGAGGAGATCGAGTCTTGTGGGGAAAAGTGCGCAAACCTCTGCAGAGTGTACAATCTAATCATGGTTAGCCGTGTCCCCGGTGTACTTGGATTATCTTATTGTATCTCATCACTCTAAATTAATTTGTTGGGTTAATGAACTACTTTAATTGGGATTTAGTTGGAGGAACCTTCTCAATGATGTTTCAACTACCATGATAGTTAAAATAAAACTTATTCCTTTGTTGTAGGGAAAAATTGGCTTTTCACAAAAACCTTATAACCATACAGCCTCCACCAGCCATATATCCATATAGTGTTAGCATTATTTATGTTCATTGCTCTACTGTGTTATATTGCTAGCATATTCCATGTGCTGACCCGTTTCGGGCTGCAACATATCATGTTGCAGACTTTTCAGACAAGGATTAAGATTCGCTAGGTCGTTGCCGTCCAGCTCAGCTATGTCGTTGGAGTTGATGGACTCACTTTATCTTCCAAGCCTTCCGCTGTTATCGTATTAGATGCCTTAAGCCATATTTATTGTAATAAGTTCTCTTTTGGAGACATCGATGTATTAAGTGTGTGATTGCTACTCTGTTATAAATCCTTCGAGTACTGTGTGTGTCAGCATTACCGATCCAGGGATGGCACTGAAGCATAGAGACTTCACCGTTTGAGGTCGGGTCGCTACAGTATTGTGCTCATCCTCACGAAATCCTTTAGCCTTTCCTTTGCTCATTCTTTCCTTTATTTCAGCAATCTCCTTGTCCGTCTTCTGAGCTTCTCTGAACTTGTCCATCAAGGTAGACTGAATCTCCAAAGTTGCTACATAACCTCTCGGAACTATCTCCAAACATAGCCCGCGAAGGTCATCTGCTAACTCCTTGGGTAATTCTCCGCTCATGATTGTATTGACATGACTTTTGCGGCTCAACGCATCGGCTACTACGTTAGCCTTCCGGGATGATATTGCACCTCATATCATAATCCTTAATGAGCTCCAACCATCTCCTCTGCCTGAGATTCAACTCCTTCTATGTGAAGACATACTTCAAACTCTTGTGATCCATGTATACTTCACAATGGTTTCCGATGAGAAAATGTCTCCATGTTTTCAACGCATGTACTACGGCTGCTAACCCCAAATCATGCGTGGCATAATTTAACTCATGGGGTTTAAGCTATCGTGAGGCATATAAAACAACTCTTCCCTCCTGCATAAGTACGGCTCCAAGTCCTCGATGAGAAGCGTCGCAATATACTTCGTAATCCTTGCGTTGATCTGGCAGAATCAACACTGGTGATGTAACCAAGCGTCTTTTCAACTCCTGAAAGCTGGCCTCACATTCGTCACTCCATTTGAACTTAGTGTCCTTCTTTAACAACTCTGTCATAGGCTTTGCAATCTTTGAGAAATTCTCAATGAACCTCCGGTAGTATCCTGCGAGTCCAAGAAAACTTAGGATCTCTCCAACTGTCATGGGTGACTCCCAATTTGTCACGGTGACAACTTTGGTGGGGTCTACCGCTATTCCTTCTCCGGATATAACATGTCTAAGAAATCCAACTTCCTTCAACCAAAACTCACACTTGCTGAACTTGGCGTATAGCTGATGTTCTCTGAGTTTCGCAAGTACTAAACGCAAATGCTCTTTATGCTCCTCTTCATTCTTCGAGTAGACCAGAATATCATCAATGAACACCACGACGAACTTATCCAAAAACTCCATAAACACCTTGTTCATCATGTTCATAAAATAGGCAGGTGCGTTAGTCAGGCCAAATGACATAAAGGTATACTCATATAGCATGTACCTCGTGGTAAAAGTTGTCTTAGGTATATCCTGCTCTTGAATCTTCAGCTGGTGATACCCTGATCGCAGATCGATCTTGGAAAACACCTTAGCTCCTTGCAGCTGGTCAAACAAATCATTGATCATCAGCAGTGGGTACTTGTTCTTGATCATCACTTCATTCAATCCTCGATAATCCACAACCATCCTTAACGATCCATCCTTCTTCTCCACTAGAAGTACTTGGGCGGATATAACCTTTATCCAGTAACTCCTTAATCTGCTTCTTAATTTCCTCCAAATCCTTTGCGGGCATTCTGTACGGTCTCTTAGATATGGGCCATGTGCCTGGCAAAAGCTCAATCAAAAACTCAATGTCTTGATCCGTTGGCATGCCTGGCAACTCTTTTGGAAATACATCTAGAAAATCCATCACCACTGGTACTTCCTCCTGTACAACTCCTGATAAGGAATTTACTTGAGTCCTATTCGGCACATGCCGGGATACATACTTTATCCTTCTTCCTTCTGGGGTGGTGAGAAAAATTGACTTACTGGCGCAGTCAATGTTCCCTCCATACTTCGATAACCGATCCATGCCTAATATTACATCCAATCCTTGTGACTCCAATACGATTATGTCTGAGGGAATAGGTAGTTACCAATCCTTAATGGTAACCAATCACACCATAGGTGAGCCATATACTCTGCTCCTGGCAAGGTTACTAACATGGGTGACCTAAGGGCTTGGGTTGGCAGTTTAAACTTATCCACGAATCCCCTTGATATGTATGAATGCGATGCACCAGTATCAAAAAGTACGACTACAGTAAATGACTTAACTAAAAACATACCTATTACTGCACCTGGCTGGGCTTCAACCTCCTCCACGTTAACGTGGTTCACTTGTCCCCTATTGAAAGGGTTGGGCTTCTTCCCAGAGCTTCCATTGCCATTTCCATTCTCAGCTTTAGGACACTCATTGGCGTAATGTCCGGTCTTCTGGCACTTGTAGCAAGTAACGTGGCTTAGATCTTTCTTGGCGGGTGTTGCCGGGTTGGAACGGTTCTGTCCACTGCTTCCTCCATTACTATTCTCGTTCTTGGAGGCACTATGGTTGTGCGAACTTCCTTCATTATGAGTGTGGCCTCCATGGTTATGGACAAGTCCTCCCGAGTTCGGGGTAAAACGAGGTCTCTGCTGGGCTCTAGAATTATACTTCCCTTGTCCATACTTCCTCTTGCGGCTGTCAATCTGCTGTTGCTTCCCTTCAATCATGAGAGCTCTATCCACCAACTCCTGGTAGTTATTGAAATTTGCCACCATCAACTGCATACTCAGCTCATCATTCAGTCCTTCTAGGAACTTCTCCTGCTTAGCTGCATCTGTAGCGACGTCATCTGGGGCATAACGTGCTAGCTTACTAAAGTCATCCACATACTGTCCAACTGTGCGTCCTCCTTGGCGTAAGTTGTGAAACTCACGCTTCTTCATGGCCATAGCTCCTGTTGATACATGGGCAGTGTGAAAGGCCTGCTGGAACTGGTCCCATGTAACAGTGGCTATAGGATAGGTGACAGTGTAATTCTCCCACCATGAGGCTGCTGGTCCATCCAATTGGTGCGTGGCAAAACGCGCCTTCTCAGCATATGTGCATCCTGCAGTGGTTAACTCCCTTCCAACCCTACGGAGCCAATCATCTGCAACTATTGGCTCGGTGCTACTAGAAAACACCGGCGGCTGCAACCTCAGAAAACGGGCTAAGTTGTCAACTGGGGTGGTGGTGGTGGGTTTGTTGTTGTTATTGCCTTGGTTCTGAACTAACAACTGCATCAAGGTATTCTGCTGCTGGATCAACTGAGTGAGCTCCGGTGGAAAGGTAAATTCGGGGTCACGTCTTGGAGGCATCTGAGGGTTTAGAGGGAGGAGAATAGAGTAGAATGAGGTCTAGTGAGAAAACACTACCCATATGCACATGAGACAAACACAATCATATCACTCAATCAATCAAGCAAGGGCATACAATCGGTCTAGAAATATCGTTACAAAAGTGCTGAGACTATACTATATACATGGTGGAATACTACTACTAATATGGTGGTCTACTAGAAATATTGATCGGTCGAAGACTCCATGATATCTGCTCCAGCTTCGTCAACTTAGTCATCATCTCTATCGTCGGGGTCCGAGTCGGTGTCGTCGCTTATGATGTAGTTCTCCGGGCAAGTGGAACCGTCTTCTTCTCCTCCTGGTGCGGGGTCTCCCATGAAAACTCCTAGCTTCCTTGTGAGGTCGTCATTCTTCTCCACTAGTACGATGATTTCCTCCTCATAATCTTCGCGAGTTGCCTTGAGTTCTTCTTCAAGCTCCGTGATCCTTGTCATTGCCTTCTTCGGATCTATCATGCCTGCGCACATCTGGTTCTCCTGGTGTTGAATGTGCTGGTTTAACTCCTAGATGAAAGCTGCAATCGATCTATCCTTCCTGGTGCTGATCATCTCCCATTGCTCATCTCGGCGCCCACAAATCTGGTAGATAGTATCCTTGAGATCCTTGTGGTAAACTTCTCCAATGTGTCCCATGGTGATGTGGGCTGCCATACTCTTTCCTAGACTCCAGGTTGGTGCATCAAAGGAAAACTCTATGGGCTCAGTGACTGGCATGAATGTCCTTCCTGGAACTTGAACTTGAATCATCCAGCGCTCCTCTTCTGGTAAAGTGGCGTTGTAAGTCCCGGTGAAGCTTGGTATTCTGATGTTCAGGTACTTAGTGACTTCCTGCAAGTGTCGTCCAAAAGGTGCTTCTTCATCCGGTTGTGCAAACTTGTTCCTTGCGTCCGCCATCCTAAAGAGTAGAAAATGGAGAGGAGTCAGAAATGAGGAGAGAGTAGTGATCTAGGGCTTTAGCTTAGCGGTCATATCCTACAGTCAGCGTGTGCTCTGATACCATCTTGTAGCGACCAGACCTCAAACAGTCTGATCTCTGTGCATCAGTGTCATCCCTGGATCGGTAATGCTGACACGCACATTACTTGAAGGATTTATAACAGAGTAGCAATCACACATTTATTACATCGAATGTCTCAAAAGAGAACTTATTACAATAAATATGGCTTAAGGCCATCTAATACGTTAACAACGGAAGGCTTGGAAGATAAAGTGAGTCCATCAACTCCAACGGCATCACTGAGTGAAAGACCACGACCTAAGGCACCTTTACTCGTCGTCGAAAAAGTCTGCAACATGATACGTTGCAGCCCAAAAATGGGTCGGCACATGGAATATGATGGCAATGTAACACAAGAGAGTAATGAAGAGAATAATGCTATCACTACATGCATATATGGCTGGTGGAGGATATGGTTAATAAGTTTTTGTGAAAAGCCAATTTTTCCTACAACAAAGGAATATATTTTATTTAACTATCATGGTGGTTGTTAACCATTGAGAATGTTAAACCCCATCTCAATCCCAATTAAAAGGTATAATAATAACCCAATCAAATTTTATACTTAAGAGTGTTGAGATCCACATGATAATCCACGAACTAGATACTCAAGATGTCCATTACCGGAGACACGGCTAACCATGGTTAGTTTGTACACTCTGCAGAGGTTTGCGCACTTTCCCCACAAGACTCGATCTCCTTCGTTGGATTTCTCGCACTTCATGATGTTTGAGAAACGGATGACCGAGACACAGTCTTTCAGAAGCGTTAGCACCTTACGATGGGTAGACAGTACCACCTACATCCCCTACATCTGCTAGTCTACCACTGTAAGAGTTCACACGACTTAATCAACTATGCCAGAGCCCATAGTGGCTTGTGGCTGCACACGGAAGTTTCCAGCATGAATAATCTCATGATCTCTTTGAGCCTGGGTGGCAGTCCATAGGAGAATCACACGGTACCCCGGGATTTCCAAAAGAATAGAGGCAATCACTGGATTTCCCCAGGTGCCTCAATCCACCCAGATGTGTATTAAAGTTGCCACCTTAAGTTAACCATTAATTAACAATACGCATATCTGTCATGAAAACGCTCAAACCCAATCCACGTCTACGAGCATAGCATAGCAATATAAGCAACATAGAAGTAACTCCCAAAGGTTTGATAATAAACAGGTGAATAGGTACTACCTCAACTACTTCCCAATCCACAATTTAATTCTGATCCTAACCATGCAATTGTTTGAGGGGTGATCTAATGCAATAAAACTAGGTAGTAAAGAGGTATGATCAAAGTGTTACTTGCCTTGCTGATGATCCATGAAACCTAGAGACTCGTAGTAACACGCTTCACACTCCGGGTACTCTATCGCAATCAAACAAGCATACAATAAGCAATCAAGCAAGGGTACGGGTAAAACTCAAATAAGATATCTAACCAGAAAGTTCAACTTAAGAACTCCGGTTTGCAAAAAGAATCAAATCAAACAAAGCAACAAAGTCAAACGGCGAAAGAAACAAGCTTCGTTTACTAATCTAGTCTAAAGTCAAATTTTACGGTAGCAAAAACTTGTTTCAGTTTGTTAAACAGAAAGAGGGCTTCGATACGAAACTCTAGGCGCTTGAATCGCCTGATTCCAATAAACGAGCGAAAAGATAAACTAAAACGAAAATCGGATCAGAAATCGCGATCGAAAATAATCGCGGAAAATCCGAGAAAAAGAAAAACGGATGAACAGGCTAACGAATGAACGTTCATTATCTACGGCTAACGGACGAAAACCGTTCGTTAAAACGAACGTACGGACGAACGCCCGCTAAATAACTAAACCGAAAAAACCGAACCGAAACTAAAAAACGGATCTAGGGTTTCGGAAAAAACTGATCAGTTTTCTCGCAAAAACCGAGGACAGCAGCGGCTACCTTCGGCGGATCCGGCGAGACAGCGGCGGCGGCGGTGCTCCAGTGCGGCGGCGCGGCTAGCGGGGCGACGTCGGGTGGCGGCGGGCAGCAGCTAGCGGGCGGCGGTGCACGGTAGCGGTGGCGGCGCGTGGCGGCGGGTTAGGGTTTGGGTGGCGGGGCTGGTGGGCTTCAGCAGCGGCTGGGCCTTGGGGCGGCTCGGGGCTGCGGCTTATAAAGTCCCCCGGGCGGAGTTCCGCTCGGGTACGTCCCGGAGTCGGTTTCCTCTTTTTTTTTAAATATCCTAACGTGCGGAAAAAGAAATAAAAGAAGTACTAAACGGACTCGAAAAATCCTGAAATAAATTTTCCCCGTCCTCTAAAAATAGGCCGGACAAGGTGAACATTTATTTGGGCCTAAAATGCAATTTTGAAAAACACGTATTTTCCTAAATTCAAATAAAATTGTGATAAAACTCCGAATAAAATTCTTCTTTGATTTTAACATTAAATCTCCGATATTTCTTTATTTTTGAGGAAGTCATTTTATCCTCTCTCTTTTATTTTTATGAAAGAAATATTCAAGAGAAATAATTAAAATTAAACGATCCCTTTTTTCAAAATTCGAGAAAAACTCGAATATAAAAATAATGAAATCCCCAACTCTCTTCGTGGGTCCTTGAGTTACATAGAATTTCAAGGATCAAAATAAAATGCAATAAAATATGATATGCAATGATGATCTAATGTATAACATTCCAAATTGAAAATTTGGGATGTTACTCTCATATATTGCGTAAAAGTTGAAAGAGTTTGAAAGGCTAAGTATGAAACAATTGCTTGGCTTGTCATCAGGGTTGTGCATGATGAGAGCAATTTGTGTGACGAAAATGAAGCATGGCCAAACAACATGACTTTGTAGGGATAAGTTTTCTTTGGCTATGGTATTTTGATAAGACATAATTGCTGGATTAACATACTTGGAGTATTACTATTTTTATGTCAACAATAAACTTTTATCTTGAATCTTTCGGATCTGAACATTCATGCCACAATAGAGAAAAATACATTGAAGAATATTCTAGGAAGCATTCCACATCAAAAAATTTATTTTTATCATTTACCTACTCGAGGACGAGCAGGAATTAGGCTTGGGGATGCTTGATACGTCTCCAACGTATCAATAATTTTTGATTGTTCCATGGTATTATATTATCAACCTTGGATGTTTTATATGCATTTATATGCTATTTTATATGACTTTTGGTACTAACCTATTAACCTAGAGCCTAGTGCCAGTTTCCGTTTTTTCGTTGTTTTTGAGTATCGCAGAAAAGGAAAACCAAAGGGGATCCAATTGACCTGAAACTTCAAGGAGATCGTTTTTGGACCAGAAGAAGCCCACGGAGTACCGGAGGTGGCCCAGAAGAGCCCCCTGCCTCGTGGCCACCTCGGGTACCCCCTGACTTGTCCCCGACTCCAACACCTCTTATATAACCCAAAACTTCCAGAAAGAAACCTAGATCAGGAGTTCCACCGCCAGAAGCCTCCATAGCCACCAAAAACAAATCTAGACCCGTTCCAGCACCCTGCCGGAGGGGGGAATCCCTCTCCGATGGCCATCTTCATCATCCCAGCGCTCTCCATGATGAGGAGGGAGTAGTTCACCCTCGGGGCTGAGGGTATGTAACAGTAGCTATGTGTTTGATCTCTCTCTCTCGTGTTCTTGAGGTGGTACGACCTTGATGTATCGCGAGCTTTGCTATTATAGTTGGATCTTATGATGTTTCTCCCCCTCTACTCTCTTGTGATGAATTGAGTTTTTCCTTTTGAAGTTATCTTATCGGATTGAGTCTTTAAGGATTTGAGAACACTTGATGTATGTCTTGCATGTGCTTGTCTGTGGTGACAATGGGATATCACGTGATCCACTTGATGTATGTTTCGGTGATCAACTTGCGAGTTCCGTGACCTCGTGAACTTATGCATAGGGGTTGGCACACGTTTTCATCTTGACTCTCCGGTAGAAACTTTGGGGCACTCTTTGAAGTACTTTGTGTTGGTTTGAATAGATGATTCTGAGATTGTGTGATGCATATCGTATAATCATACCCACGGATACTTGAGGTGACATTGGAGTATCTAGGTGACATTAGGGTTTTGGTTGATTTGTGTCTTAAGGTGTTATTCTAGTACGAACTCTATGATAGATCGAACGGAAATAATAGCTTCATGTTATTTTACTACGGACTCTTGAATAGATCGATCAAAAAGGATAACTTTGAGCTGGTTTCGTACCCTACCATAATCTCTTCGTTTGTTCTCTGCTATTAGTGACTTTGGAGTGACTCTTTGTTGCATGTTGAGGGATAGTTATATGATCCAATTATGTTATTATTGTTGAGAGAACTTGCACTAGTGAAAGTATGAACCCTAGGCCTTATTTCCTAGCATTGCAATACCGTTTGTGCTCACTTTTATCATTAGTTACCGTGCTGTTTTTATATTTTCAGATACGAAAACCTATATCTACCATCCATATTGCACTTGCATCACCATCTCTTCGTTGAACTAGTGCACCTATAAAATTTACCATTGTATTGGGTGTGTTGGGGACACAAGAGACTCTTTGTTATTTGGTTGCAGGGTTGTTTGAGAGAGACCATCTTCATCCTACGCCTCCCATGGATCGATAAACCATTGGTCATCCACTTGAGGGAAATTTGCTATTGTCCTACAAACCTCTGCACTTGGAGGCCCAACAATGTCTACAAGAAGAAGGTTGTGTAGTAGACAGCAAGCTCTTTTCTGGCGCCGTTGCCGGGGAGGTTAGCGCTTGAAGGTATATCTTTAGATCTTGCAATCGAATCTTTTTGTTTCTTTTTTTATCACTAGTTTAGTTTATAAAAGAAAACTACAAAAAATGGAATTGAGGGTACATCATATGCTTCATATTTTTAATATCTTTCATGAAAATAAGGATTCCGATAATTGTGCCAAAGTGTTAGAAGAAGAATGCATTAGAATGTTTGGCACTAAATCTTTGAATGATGAGCATGATTGCAATGTTGTTAGTATGAACTCGTTGAATATCCATAGTACTAATGATGATTGCACTAGTCATGAAGAAAATGTCTGTTATAAGCATGTCAACTTTTGTGGAGGGCATAGAGTTTGCAAGTACACACCAAATAGGGAAGATAGATTTTGCAAGAGGCATAAGTATTTGGAAACTAAATGGTTGCAAGAAAGGCTAGATGATTGTGCTAAAAGATTCAATATTTATCTCCATCCTTGTGAACTTTGCAATGAACATGGTCATTTAAAGCTCCAATGCTATTTGTTTCATGATCAAATTGTGTCCAAAAATTGTGATAACTTGATTACCATTGATCCTCATAAAGAGCTTAGTATTCTCTTGGGGTATGAAGAAATGAAACGTATAACTGAGGGTATTCCAAAATTTAATCTTGATAAATTTCTTGATTTTGATCTAGAAGAAATTTTTATGTATTGTGCGGTGAATTGGATTGAAAATCCTTATATTGCCAATTACATAAAGACAAGAAAACAAATAGAAGATGAAGAGGATACTAATGAAAGGGAAGAGACTTCCCAATATCCTCCTATTATTTCTTATGATGAATCAGGTAATGAGGAGGATCCTTCTATCCAACCAATCTCATTAATAACGAGCTTCGAAAAGAGGATTAAACCCACACATGATGTGAAGAAGAAAAAGAAAAGACGGAGAAGCAAAAGTAATAAGGTAATCCTCCCAAATGATGTTGCTCCTATTACTCATTGTGATGATGATAATTGTTATACTATTGGTGATATCCATACTGTTAATGATGAGAGTGATTATGCTTATGATATGAAAAGGCCCAAGCTTGGGGATGCTATGTTTGATGAGAATGACATGTTTGAGAATGTATTTGCTGCAATTAATGTTTGTCCCAAGCCTGGGGATGCTATGTTTAATGAAGATGATATTTTTAGTCTCCCAAGTTTTGATATGCAAATTTATTATGATGATAGCATGCCTCCTACTTATGATGATTATATTGATGAAAGTGGGTTTGGAAGAGTGTCAACTTTAGGAAATAATGATCCCACTATTTTGGAGGATGTTGAATCTTATCGTGATAATTATGAAAGTGGATTTTTAGAGGTCATGACTTTATTTAGTAATGATTCCACTATCTTGGAAGAGGTTTCAATTGATTATGATGAGAACAAAATTGCTACTTATGATGATTATTATGAGGACACGCATGATATAAAAAGTAGTGATGATTATATTAAAACTTGTCATGATTATGATTAGCCTTTTCCTGAATATTACTCTTTTAATGTGGAAACAATTTGTAGTATTCGAGTTTCTTATGATACTCCCACTATTCCGAATGAGAAGAATTTTGCCTATGTGGAGAGTAGTAAATTTTCTATGCTTGTAGATAATGAGAAGAATGCTTTATGTGATAGTTATATTATTGGATTCATTCATGATGCTACTGAAAATAATTATTAGGGAGGAACATATGCTTGTAGGAATTGCAATAATAGCAAGTTTCCTCTCTATGTGCTTAAAGTTTTAATGTTATGCTTGTTTTGCCTTCCTAGGCTAGTTGATTATTGTTCCCATAAATTGTTTGCTCACAAAATCCCTATGCATAGTAAGTGGGTTAGACTTAAATTTTCCAGTCATATTCTTCATGATGCTCTCTTTATATTTCAATTCTTATCTTTTATGTGAGCATCATTGAAATCATCATGCCTAGCTAGGGGCGTTAAACGTTAGCGCTTGTTGGGAGGCAACCCAATTTTTATTTTTGTTCCTTGCTTTTTGATTATGTTTAGTAATTAAATAATTCATGTAGCCTCTGTTTAGATGTAGTTTTATGCTTTTAATTAGTGTTTGTGCCAAGTAGAACCGTTGGGAAGACTTGGGGAAAGTCTTTTTGATCTTGCTGTAAAATACAGAAACTTTAGTGCTCACGAGAATTGCTGCCATTTTTTTTACTGGAGAGTGCTATTTAGTTAATTATTTTTGCAGATGATCAGTAGATAAATTCCCCATGTCCAGCAATTTATTTTAGAATTTTTGGGGTTCCAGAATATTCGAAACCTACAGATTACTACAGACTATTATGTTTTTGACAGATTCTGTTTTTCTTGTGTTGTTTGCTTATTTTGATGAATCTATGGCTAGTAATAGAGTTTATGAACCATAGAAAAGTTGGAATACAGTAGGTTTAACACCAATATAAATAAAGAATGAGTTCATTACAGTACCTTGAAGTGGTGGTTTGTTTTCTTTTACTAACGGAGCTCACGAAGATTTTCTTTTAAGTTTTGTGTTGTGAAGTTTTCAAGTTTTGGGTAAAGATTTGATGGATTATGGAACAAGGAGTGGCAAGAGCCTAAGCTTGGGGATGCCAAAGGCACCCCAAGGTAAAATCCAAGGACAACCAAAAGCCTAAGCTTGGGGATGCCCCGGAAGGCATCCCCCCTTTCGTCTTCGTCCATCGGTAACTTTACTTTGAGCTATATTTTTATTCGCCACATGATATGTGTTTTGCTTGGAGCGTCTTGTATGATTGGAGTCTTTTTTTTCTAGTTTACCACAATCATCCTTGCTGTACTCACCTTTTGGGAGAGACACACATGAATTGGAATTTATTAGAATACTCTATGTGCTTCACTTATATCTTTTGAGTTGGATAATTTTTGCTCTAGTTCTTCGCTTATATATTTTAGAGCACGGTGGTGGTTCTATTTTATAGAAATAATTGATCTCTCATGCTTCACTTATATCATTTTGAGAGTCTTTTAGAACAACATGGTAATTCACTTTGGTTATAAATTTTAAATGCTAAGAGAAGTTGGATGCTTGATAGATTGTTTTGAGATATAAAGGTGGTAATATTAGAGGTGTGCTAGTTGAGTAATTGTGAAATTGATGAATACTTGTGTTGAAGTTGGCGAGTCCCGTAGCATGCACGTATGGTAAAAGTTATGTGACAAATTTGAAGCATGGGGTGTTCTTTGATTTCTTCCCTTATGAGTGGCGGTCGGGGACGAGCGATGGTCTTTTCCTACTAATCTATCCCCCTAGGAGCATGCGTGTAGTGCTTGGTTTTGATGACTTGTAGATTTTTGCAATAAGTATGTGAGTTCTTTATGACTAATGTTGAGTTCATGGATTATACGCACTCTCACCCTTCCATCATTGCTAGCCTCTTCGGTACCGTGCATTGCCCTTTCTCACCTTGAGAGTTGGTGCAAACTTCGCCGGTGCATCCAAACCCCGTGATATGATACGCTCTATCACACATAAGCCTCCTTATATCTTCCTCAAAACAGCCACCATACCTACCTTATGGCATTTCCATATCCATTCCGAGATATATTTCCATGCAACTTTCCACCATTCCATTTATTATGACACGCATCATCATTGTCATATTGCTTTGCATGATCATGTAGTTGACATCGTATTTGTGGCAAGTCCACCATGCTTAATTTTTCATACATGTCACTCTTGATTCATCACAATCCTAGTACACCGCCGGAGGCATTCACATAGAGTCATATTTTGTTCTAAGTATTGAGTTGTAATTCTTGAGTTGTAAGAAAATAAAAGTGTGATGATCATCATTAGAGCATTGTCCCATGTGAGGAAAGGATGATGGAGACTATGATTCCCCCACAAGTCGGGATGAGACTCCGGACGAAAAATAAAAAAAGAGAAAAGAGGCCAAAAAAAGAAAGAAGGCCCAAATAAAAAAAGAGAATGAGAGAAAAAGAGAGAATGGATAATGTGACTATCCTTTTTCCACACTTGTGCTTCAAAGTAGCACCATGATCTTCATGATAGAGAGTCTCTTATTTTGTCACTTTCATATACTAGTGAGAATTTTTCATTATAGAACTTGGCTTGTATATTCCAATGATGGGCTTCCTCAAATGCCCTAGGTCTTCATGAGCAAGCGAGTTGGATGCACACCCACTTAGTTTCTTTGATGAGATTTCATATATTTATAGCTCTAGTGGATCTGTTGCATGGCAATCCCTACTCCTTGCATTGACATCAATCGGTGGGCATCTCCATAGCCCATTGATTAGTTGCGTCAATGTGAGACTTTCTCCCTTTTTGTCTTCTCACATGATCTCAATCATCATATTCTATTCCACCCATAGTGCTATGTCCATGGCTCGCGCTCATATATTGCATAAAAGTTGAAAGAGTTTGAAAAGGCTAAGTACGAAACAAATGCTTGGCTTGTCATCGAGGTTGTGCATGGTGAGAGCAATTTGTGTGACGAAAATGAAGCATGGCCAAACTATATGACTTTATAGGGATAAGTTTTCTTTGGCTAAGGTATTTTGATAAGACATAATTGCTTGATTAACATACTTGGAGTATTACTATTTTTATGTCAACAATAAACTTTTATCTTGAATCTTTCGGATCTGAACATTCATGCCACAATAGAGAAAAATACATTGAAGAATATTCTAGGAAGCATTCCACATCAAAAATTCTGTTTTTATCATTTACCTACTCGAGGACGAGCAGGAATTAAGCTTGGGGATGCTTGATACGTCTCCAACCTATCTATAATTTTTTATTGTTCCATGGTATTATATTATCAACCTTGGATGTTTTATATGCATTTATATGCTATTTTATATGATTTTTGGGACTAACCTATTAACCTAGAGCCCAGTGCCAGTTTCTGTTTTTTCGTTGTTTTTGAGTATCGCAGAAAAGGAAAACCAAATGGGGTCCAATTGAGCTGAAACTTCGAGGAGATCGTTTTTGGACCAGAAGAAGCCCACGGAGTACCGGAGGTGGGCCAGAAGAGCCCCCTGCCTCGTGGCCACCTCGGGTACCCCCTGACTTGTCCCCGACTCCAACACCTCTTATATAACCCAAAACTTGCAGAAAGAAACCTAGATCGGGAGTTCCGCCGCCAGAAGCCTCCGTAGCCACCGAAAACCAATCTAGACCCATTCCGGCACCATGCCAGAGGGGGAATCCCTCTCCAGTGGCCATCTTCATCATCCCAGCGCTCTCCATGATGAGGAGGGAGTAGTTCACCCTCGGGGCTGAGGGTATGTAACAGTAGCTATGTGTTTGATCTCTCTCTCTCGTGTTCTTGAGGTGGTACGACCTTGATGTATCGCGAGCTTTGCTATTATAGTTGGATCTTATGATTTTTCTCCCCCTCTACTCTCTTGTGATGAATTGAGTTTTTCCTTTTGAAGTTATCTTATCGGATTGAGTCTTTAAGGATTTGAGAACACTTGATGTATGTCTTGCATGTGCTTGTCTGTGGTGACAATGGGATATCACGTGATCCACTTGATGTATGTTTCGGTGATCAACTTGCGAGTTCCGTGACCTCGTGAACTTATGCATAGGGGTTGGCACACGTTTTCATCTTGACTCTCCGGTAGAAACTTTGGGGCACTCTTTGAAGTACTTTGTGTTGGTTTGAATAGATGATTCTGAGATTGTGTGATGCATATCGTATAATCATACCCACAGATACTTGAGGTGACATTGGAGTATCTAGGTGACATTAGGGTTTTGGTTGATTTGTGTCTTAAGGTGTTATTCTAGTACGAACTCTATGATAGATCGAACGGAAAGAATAGCTTCATGTTATTTTACTACAGACTCTTGAATAGATCGATCAGAAAGGATAACTTTGAGCTGGTTTTGTATCCTACCATAATCTCTTCGTTTGTTCTCCGCTATTAGTGACTTTGTAGTGACTCTTTGTTGCATGTTGAGGGATAGTTACATGATCCAATTATGTTATTATTGTTGAGAGAACTTGCACTAGTGAAAGTATGAACCCTAGGCCTTGTTTCCTAGCATTGCAATACCGTTTGTGCTCACTTTTATCATTAGTTACCTTGCTGTTTTATATTTTCAGATTAAAAAAACCTATATCTACCATCCATATTGCACTTGCATCACCATCTCTTCGTCGAACTAGTGCACCTATACAATTACCATTGTATTGGGTGTGTTGGGGACACAAGAGACTCTTTGTTATTTGGTTGCAGG